>NW_006399896.1:1920045-1925100 GCF_000299155.1 Elephantulus edwardii
GTGCGGTTGGTGCAGGATAGAGCAGGGTTTAGGGCTGTTGTGCATAGGGTCGCTATGAGTTGGAAACGACTCGACGGCACATAACAACAACAACAAACATGGTGCACAGTGTTCAGTGGAACTCCAAGATTAAAACAGGCCTGGAGTCAGGAGGGCATCACCTTCCAAAATCGCTTGACTCCAAAATATCTATGAGCTTAGAGAAACAATGAAAGTTGTACAATTGTTCAGGTCTCTTGTTCATAGAGTTGCTATGACTCGATGACACTTAACAAGAACAACAATGCTTCTACAAGAAAAAGACTGATAACCAAATTATGAAATGGTCATAAGATAAGAAAGGACTTCATTAAGGAGGATATTTAGATGGCCAACAAACACATGAGGAAGTGCCCAACATTTCTTGCAATTTGTTGTTATCATTTGCTGCCGAGTTTCCTCCAACTCATAACAACCCTCTGCACAACAGCCTTGAACTCTGTCCTAACCTGAGCCAATCTCACAGCCTGCAACACACCTACCTCCATTACACCAGTTACTGTGTCAATCCATCTCACACAGGGTTTTCATGTCTTACACTCTCTCTCCATCCTTCCTAGTATGATGTCCTTTTTCAAGGACTGGCCCCTCTTGGCTGTATGCCCTAAGTATGTAAAAGGGAGCTTCAAAATCTTTGTCTTCAAGGAAAAACTTGGTTTTACCTGCTCCAAGGCAAAACATTTTTATTCACTTGGCAGTTCCTGGTATGTTCAATACTCTTCTCCAGCACCACAACTCAATGTCCTCAGTTCTTCTTTTGTCACCCTTAGTCACACTTTTAAGCTCTCAGATGCATAGCAAGTAATTGAGAAGACCATGGTTTGGATCAGATGCACCTTATTCTCTAGATATAGTTGCTCTTTAGCACTCTAGAGAGGTCCCTAGCAGCAGACTTCCCTAAAGCAACTTGTCTTTTGACTTCCTGACTGCTGGTGCCAAGAGTCTTGATTGTGGAACTGAGTAAACTGAAATTGTTAACAACTTCAATCTCATCTCCATCTCTCATTGTGCTGCTAATTGACCAAGTGGTGAGAATCTTTGCCTTTTTTTGCTATTGGGCTTCAGTCCATACTGAAGAGTACAGTTCTTGACCTTCTACAGCAAATGGCTCAGATCATGCTCATTTTTGGCAAACGAGGTTGTATCGTCTGCCATAACACAAGTTATTGATGATTCTTCCTTCAATTCTGATACCATATTCCTCCTCATAAAGTCCAGCCTCGCAAATGATATGTTCTGCATGTAAATTGAAAAGGTATGGATATGGGGTGCGTCTCTGATGTTCTCCTTTCCTGATTTTTAACCCTGCAGTGTTTCCTTGCTCTGTTCTGATGACTGCTTCCTGGTACAAGGATAGGTTTTTCAAGAGCACAATCAAGTGTCCTGGGATTCTCTTTCTACTTAAGGTTAACTAAAATTTATTGTGATCTGCGCAGTCAAATGCCTTTGCATAGTCAGTGAAACACAGGTAGATATTCTTCTAGATATTAAAATTAAACCACCATGATATACTATTTTACTCCAGCAGCAATGGCAAAATTTAACAGGACAGAAAAAAAAAAATAAATGTTGGTAATGATGTAGTGAGATTAGAACTCTCATGCACTGTTGATGAAATTATAAGATGGTAAGCTGTTTGGTGTTTTCTCAAAAAGGTGAAAATAGAAACACTATTTTCTCCCTAGCTATTTTGCTATTGGGAATATATCCTAAGGCATTCAGAGATGAGACACAAACAGGTATATGTATCCCTGTGTTTATTGCAGCAATATTGACAATAGCAAGAAGATATGGAAGGAGGCCAAATGCTCACCAACAAGTATGAGTAAAGAAATTGTGGTACATTCATACAATAGAGTACAATGTAACATTACAAAACAAAAACCAACTCTTATAAAACTACACAATGCAGAAGAGTCTAGAGGATATTGTACTGAGTGAAATAACTCAGCTACAAAAGGACAAATACTGTCCAAGACCACCACTGTTCAAATAGGGTCATTGTGGGGGTGCGAGGAGAACAGAGATACACAATAAACACTGTGTAGGATCAGGGAATGGGAGGCTTAACTTGGAAAGAACGGAGGAAAGGACCTTATGGATATTGCAAATGATAACTTGGAATAGGGCATGTATAACTGTTCAAAGGAGGAAGGAAAAAGGGAGAAGAGGAGAGAAAAAAAAGGTGAAATACTTAGGGATAAATTTGGCAAAGTATATGAGTTGTGCCCGGTGGCAATCAACAACAATAATCTATGACCAGCACACGTAAAACTACAAAATTGATTTAAAAAACAAATAAAATAGAAATAAATTTAAAAAGCAATGCCTCAACTGAGACCTCTGGAATATATTTCACATAGAAGGAGCAGCTTCCTCAAAGATCCAGAAGGAAGAGGAGACATGGCTTATTCTAAAATGTGTGTGGCCATAATATCACACTGGCAAGCAGATTAGGAAAGTGGACTGCACAATACAACTTCTGATCCCTTCCATGCTAGGAGGTCAGATTCTTCCAGGTATCAGCCTTAAATTAGGTACTATGGGGAACACCAAGATGAGATAAGATAGGACTACTTATATTTAAGGGGAGACATAATTCCACCCTTTGTTGACGCTGAACAAGGAAAAACTGCCAGTGGTCAGAATGGTCTTACCTAACTGTTTCTAATATCCTCTCCCCATTTGAGCTAGTCCTGAGCAAAGGACAAGTTAGAGACACTGTGATTTGTATACTAAAGCAGCCTGTGGCTGTCAGAGAGTATGTATCTTGTAGTGGGGGTGATTTACGCTCAGCAATACTTGTTTGTGTTCTTGTTCTGTGATCAAAGAGCCAATAGTTAGGCCTGACAGACTGGGCTGAAATGAAGGCACTGGTTCACATTACTCAACACCCTGAGGCTTTCACTCCCTTTTTTTTTCTTTTCTTCCAAGATTTTTCAACTTTGCAAAGAAATTTATTCTTCAAGCTGCCCACAGCAGTGTTTATTTTTTTATTTTTTTTTGTTACATTCAGAGCTTCTTACTAGCCCTTCATTGTTCAGTCATGACTGATGAAGCAACAACACTGGGATGAATTTTAACTTGTAAAATGTGCGTACACTGGAGTGACAACCGAAATGGAAGAAATTAACAGGTGAGAGTCCTGCTAGAAAGAAAACCTCTTAGAAAACAGAGGCAGTTTGTGTTGCATAATAACCAGATTTCTTGATTTGCACAGTTTGAAGTGGTGGTGTCCAGTTCAAAGATGGTGGTCAAGTGCACCACTTTGAACCATTGACCCTTACCACACCTCTGGTCCAGTTTCCTGTTTCAGGTTCCTGAAAGGGCTCATTACACCTTTTCCAAGTCTCCTACTCTAGGGCTTCAATCAATAATTTTTACTGTTTCAGTTGTCATTCTAGTACATTTGTGTTTAATAAATTCTGTGACGTCTGTTGCATCTTTGTTGCATTTGACATGACCGAATTGGCTAAAACCTTTTCAAACCAATTAAAAATGCTGCTTGCATTTCAAAATAAGGTACACTTCTCTCAAAAAGTTTCTCCTACTAGATCCTATCTGTCACCTTAAAAATCTTCAATGACCTCTATCTTCCATACAATCAAAATATTTTATGTATGAGACTTTGATTAATTTTGGAATTTTCATTCTTCAGTTTCCTTAATTAAGGTTCTATTTTCACCTCTGGGGCTCCTTATGCAGTTTGAGGCCTGTACACAAGGTGGTGGTAGTTTTCTCATGCTCTGATTACAGTTTCTGAATAATTTTTACAAGAGACAAATGGTAGAGGCAAATTAATTTTAATTATGTACCTATTATGTGACAGGTCTTAGTGCAACTGCTAATTTAATAATCAGGGAAAAAAATCCAAGCAGTAGGTAATTATTATTTTCATTTTTCCTGTTAAAGGTACTGAGTATGGGGAAGATAACTCCCTCAAACCCACAACATTCTTCTTGGTGAAGCTGGAATGTATAGTCTCCAATTTTGCATTTAAGGTGAGGGTATGTTTATATTCTCTATGTGATAATGAAGGCAATAATTACTCATTCTCTCCACTTAAAAGAAATCATCCTAACAAATACTTCTGGTGTGTATTTTTGTCTTCCCATTAACTCTTAGATTGTAATAATCCAGAGAGAGAGGCTGTTTAGCTGTTCTGTAGTACTATTCTTGTCTTCCATGTGACTTACAGATACAATTCTAACTAATACACCTCAGATACAGGCACCACCTATTTGTAAGTGGGTCCTTGTGTATTGCTATGGTGCCAAACAAGTTTTGGCAAAGCTTCCAGACTAAGATAGACAGGAAAGAAAGGATTAGTAATCAATTTCCAAAAGTTGTGGATTACAAGGCTTAATTAATCATGGAGATGGAGTAGAACTCAGCAGGGCTATCTTTGAAGATAGTTGGAGTAATGAGGGTAGGTGTGTCTGAGAAGATGAGTTTGGCTCAGGATAGAGCAGGGTTCAGAGCTATTGTACATAGAGTCACTATAAGTGGCAAGGAACTTGACAGCACATCTCAACAACAGCAACAACAAGAATTGGCTAACAGAACCCTTTCAGGAAGTAACACATGATCAAGAAACAATGGTAATGAAGGAAGACGGTCAAGTAATATTGAAGGCTTTGGCCCAAAATATGGACTCAGGAAATGGTGGAATACCAATTGAGATGTGTCAACAAACAGATACAGTTTTGGGCTTACTGGGGCTTACAGTTCATGTTTACCAGGCTGTTCCAAGAAAACTGAAAGACAGCAACCTGGCCATCTGACTGAAAGAGATCAATATTCTTCCCCCACCATTTCCAAAAAAGGTGGTTCAATAGAATGTGAAAATTATCAAATGGTATCATCAACACTCTTGGCACCAGTAGCCAGGAAATAAAAAAACGTATTGTGATGGGAAAGTCTGCTGTTAGGGACCTCGCTAAAGTACTCAAGAGCAACGGTGTCTCTCTGGAGACTAAGGCGCGCCTGATACAGGCCATGGTTTTTGCAATCACT
>NW_006399896.1:1925200-1925947 GCF_000299155.1 Elephantulus edwardii
TTGATTCAGTGACTGGGATAATTGGGATGGGAGTGTCAGAGACAGTGCGATTGGCACAGGAGAGAGTGGAGTTTAGGGCTGTTGTACATAGGGTCGCTATGAGTCGCAAGTGACTCGTTGGCACATAACAACAATAACAACACAGTGCATCTGTACTATGAACTTAGAGAAATGATGAAAGTTATACAAGTGTTCAGGTCTTTCGTTTGTAGGGTTGCTATGAGTCATCTATGACTCAATGGCACCTAACAATGACAAACAACAGTTAAGGTTCCAGTTCTCGGAAAATGACATCATGTTGAGAGAAGTGGAAGGTCAGAGAAAAAAAGAAGACCCTCAGCACGATGGATTGATACGATGACTGTAGCAATGTGCTTCAGTGTGCCTTGGATTGTGAGGATAAAGTACGATAGGGCAAGAATTAAATCTGTTGTTCATAGAATTGCTGTGAGTCAGAGAGAGAGCTCCAGTGGCCTAGTGGATAGGAAGTTATGCTACCAAACCAAAGAGGGATGATTTTACTCTGCTTCCCTCAGTCCTGGTTTTAATTGTTTTTGTCAAACATTCTTCTAAGTGGTATAGCACTGGTCTGTCCATTGGTGTACAGAGGTAACTTGTGGTTTTCTGTGATGCTGAACACTGTGACAAAGGCAAATAGCAGGCCTCTGAAAACCCTATGCACAACAGAACACACGCAGATTAACAGAAAGGGCAACCTAGGTAGAACTATCAAATATGGAAATACAA
>NW_006399896.1:1934962-1953537 GCF_000299155.1 Elephantulus edwardii
AACAACAACAACAACAACAACAACATTAATACTACATGCAAGAGGAATCTTACTGAAGATTAGTTTAAAAAACCCTGCTAGAACAGTACATAGACAGAAAACTACCAGAAATTCAAGGTGGTTCAGAAGAGTTCTTGACATCAGAATTATCACTGTGGAGGTCAGATGAATCTTGACTGAAAGCAGAGAATACCAGAAGGATGTTTACCTGTGTTTTATTGACTATAAAAAGGCCATTTGATTGTGTGAGTCATAACAACTTGTACCCATTATTTGAGAGGATGGGAGTGCTAGAACTCTTTATTATATTCATGGAAAATCTGTACTTCAACCAAGAATCAGTCGTGCCAACAAGGCAAGGGAACTCTGCGTTGTTTAAAATAAAAAAAGGTGTATGCCAGGGCTGCATCTTGTCTCCATTCTTGCTCAATCTTTATGCTGAGAAAATAATATGAGAAGCTGGACTATATGAAGAAAAATATGACATCAGAATAGAAGGAAAACTCATCAACAATCTGCTTTATGCAGGTGGTACAGCTTTGCTGAAAGAAAGGAGGAATCAAATGCTTGTTGCAGAAGATCAAAGACTACACCCTTCAATATGGATTACTTTTCAACATTAAGGAGACAAAAATCTTCACCACAATAGACAACATCATATTGTTGCTGTTGTGGTGGTGAATCATCAAGCTGAAACTGATCCACAGCTGACCTTCCAGTGGCTTTCCAGAGGCAGTTAATCACACAGGAGGAGATTGCCCATCCTCCTGCAGAGCTGGTGGGATTTGAATTGTGTGCCTTTGAGATTACAATGCAGCTTCCTCCCACTAGACCACCAGGGAGAAAAGATTGACATTCTCAATAACTTCATCTAACTTAGATCCACAATCAACACCCTTTGGGACCAGCAGTCAAGAAATCTAAAGACGTGTTGCACTGTGAAAAATCTACTGCCAAGGATCTCTCCATAGTACTCAGGAGCGACGATGTCAGTTTAAAGACTAAGATGCACCTGATTAAACTCATAGTCTTTTTAATTATTTACTAAGAATCTGAAAGTTGGACAATGAATAAGAATGACAGAAGAACTGATGCCTTTGAGTTGTGGTGTTGGAGAAGAGTACTGAATATGCCATGGACTACCAAAAGAATAATCAGATGTGTTTTGGAGAAAGTGCAACCAGAGTGCTCCTTACAGGCAATGATGGTGAAACACTGTCTCGTATACTTTGGGTGTGTTGTTAGGAGGGGTCCTTGGAAAAGGACATCCTGCTTGGAAAGATAGGGGGTCAGTGTAAGGGAGGAAGACCCTTAACAAGATAGCTTGACAGCAATGACTGTAACTATGGGTTCAAGTGCATCAGAGATGATAAGGATGGCAGGATCGGTTTTTAAGAGTCATAGTCTTACAACACCATAATACCAACTACAATTGAGAGTATTTATAGGTGGCAAAAACCATCTTGGGAAATTTTTTTCAGCCCCTCTGTCTAACTTTTATTTATTTTTTTTATTATTGACATCTTAGATGCTAGGATGATTTAGTGAAATCTTTGAGAAGGACTTTATGTGTTTATGAAGACTTGGAGATGAATGAGTGGCCCATTTGGCCGGTCAGGAGTTAGAGTTCCTTTTGACTCAGCTCAAAGGTAAACTCCCAAGCTAAAAGATTTGCATACTCGGAGGTGAAGGCAGGTAGGGATTAGAAATATCTTTCTTTAAAAAAAAAAAAAAGAAAAAAAGAAATATCTTTCTTTGAAGACTTTGATATCCCAAACCAAGAATCTCAAGAGGAATATTGAAGGCAGAGTGAGTAAAAAAAAAACAAACACACCACAAACCAAAACTCTCCTATCTTAGTGTCCAAGGTTATGGAAGAGAAATTTAGGACAGAGTATAGATAATCCTTTGCTCTCAGAGCTCAGAAGAATATGTCTTAATTTCCTTTAATTGCAATGTGATCTTCTTTGGGGTCACAGCAAGTTGTGAGAAGTCATTACCTGTAGATTGAACACTTTGCCACTCAGATGTTTCTCCATTTGAGGCTGAGGTAGGAAGCAAAGGTTTGGGGCAGGAGACTGAGAACAAGAGGAAAAATCTATGCTATTTTCCTGCCACTATAAATGCTAGACAGAAAAAAAACCCCCACCCATACAAAAAAAGAGCTTATTTATGCATCCCACCCCTTGTATTCTTCACGTATGATGTCCTTGATGTCATCCCACAACTCTTCTGGCCTTAGGTAATTAATGTTTAATGCATAAAATCTATTATTTAGAAGGTCTCTAAATGCAGGTGGGATACATCCACGGTTCTGTTTTGGTTCTCATGGACTGGCTTTAATCTTTTTCAGTAGCAGTTTGGACTGGGTTATTTCACAGAAAGCTCCTGATCTTGTTCTGACAGATAATATTGTCATCTCTAGGATTTCTTTTCCTCCATTGCTGCAAGAGAAGACCTTAAGTAGTGTAAATGGTTCAGTACTTCAGTGTGAACCTAAAAGCTGAACAGAAGAGTTCACTCAGAAGAGCCTCAAAAGATAGACCTGATGTCTATTGCTGAACAGTCAGTTATTAAAAATGCTGTGGAACATAGTTCTACTTGAGCACTCATGGGTCATCAGAAGGAATCTACTTGTCATCAAGTGTTTGTAGTTTGGGTTTGATTTTTTTTTTAACTAATGTTATTGTAATAAACAAACAAATAATTGTATTTTTCACCAGCATGCCATTCAGTGAATACTGAATTCATAGGTATTCACACATCCATGTTCAAAAACTGGGATAATAGACAATGCTAGGCAAGATAGTTTCCCTTCATAATGTCTCTCTCTTGTCCAGGAGGAACATCTTCCCAGCAATACCTAGTAGATGTTTGTTTCACTTCATAGGTCAGAAATCAATCACATGTTCATCCTTACCACAGCTTGGGTCTACTTTAGAGACCAATCAATGCGTCTTTGACCAATACAGACAGAATTCTTGTTCTATGAATAAGAAGAAGATAAAGTATTCTGAAGAGAAAAGTAATACTTTCTTTTACAGAAAGGTCTCCATGGTTACAAATACTTCCTGAGGTGAAATAACTGCTATGAGGGAAATTCTGTTATCTGACCTTCCTCCTCCTCTTTTGGTAAACATAACCTCTCTGAATTTCAGTTTTCTCAAATATAACTTTGTCTACATACAGGCTATGTGAAGATCAATTTAGATGAACACTTATGTAAACTTCAAGGTGTGTTGTTGTTAGGTACTGTTGAGTCGAGTACAACTCATAGAAACCCTATGAACTACTGGTCTGAACTCTGTCCAATCCTGTGCCGTCCTCTCTATCTCTGACACACTAGAACCCATTATTGCAGTTACTGTGTCAATCCATGTAGTTGAGGGTCTTATCTCTTCCACCACCTCTCCACCTTTCCAAGCATGTCTCTCTTCAAGTTAATAGCTTTTACTAGAAACATGACCAAAATATGTTGGAGGAAGCTTCACCATCCTTGACTCCAAGCAGCACTCTGGCTTCATCTTCACCAAAAAATTGATGTTAGTTTAATTCCATTTATTGAAGCAGTTTGGTAAACAGAAGATTTTGAGTACAGTTAATAACAGTGCCATCTTTGCCTTGTGAAATTTATATCTACCTCACCCATCCAGTTAAATTTAATTAACATCAGTTAATTTAATTAACATCTTTTTCTAAAGGCATTAAGTACCTATCACTTTCTTAACCAAATATTGTTCTTGTTTGTGAAGAATCTATGTGGTTCCATTGACTTGTAGTTTGGCGTGGCCAATTTGAGTCTAGAGGTGGATAGACTGTTGAGAGACAAGACTTGGATGAGAGTCACTAGAGGCCCAAAATTGGGACTTAGAAAGGGACTTGGAAGTTTTTCACCACATTTCTTTGTGCAAAGCCTGACCCAGACCAGGAGTTGTTGTTGTTTGTTGTTGTTATGTGCCATCAAGTCACATGCAACTCATAGCAAACCTTATTTACAACTGTTCCAAACCCTGCTCTATCCTGAGCCAACCTTATTGTCCTGACACACCAACCCCCATCACCCTAGTCACTGAGTCAATACATCTCATCGAGGTCTTCCTCTTTTGTGCTGTACCTCTATCCTCCCAAGCATAATGTCCCCCTTTAAGGAAATGTCCCCCCTTGCAACATGCCCAAAGACCAGGAGTTGAGAAAGTGAAATTTGTCCTCTCACTGTGCTCTGTATTTGAAGATGGTCCTTTCCCATGATGATTTTTCTCAGGATTAGGCATGAGATGGAAGGTCTCTGGGAAATGTCTGATAAAGAGAATTTCAGCTCCTTTTTTTGATTATGATTATGAGTAATGATGAATTCACATCCCCTTCCTGGTTACTTTCTCTCCTGGGGTGGGATTCATTATAGAAAACTCCTTCAGGGTCACCTGAAGCAGGTACTCTCTCCTTTCCACCAGCTGAAAGGGTGATGGCTGATGGCTAGTGTCCTTCAGGCAAAGAGCCTTTAAAAACCACTTGGACAGGAGGAAAATTAATACATTAAAGTGGGTCACGGGAGGATCCTGAGGGGGACCTGGGTGATTAAGTTAAATCTTTTCCTTTTTGTGGGTGTACGAAAGAAATATTTCAAAATTTGCCCTGACCTTTTAAACTTTAGCCTGATTGCTAAGCTGGTTGAAGCCCAAGTTCCTCTTTCGACCACAAAAGTCCTTTGCCTTCTCCCTGGAAACATGGAGTCTTGCCATTACGCACAGCTGCCAGAAACTCCCCTCTGCAAACCTCGCTTGAACCTTGGTCCATGTTCAACCAAGCTGATTCCATTTATTGAGGTAGCTTGTTTCTGGGTGCAGTTTGTAATTTTTACCTTGTGGTATTTATATCTACCCCACCCACCCAGTTAAATTAAATTAACATCAGTCTCCTTCCCCACTGGAGTGAAGATTAATGGGCCTTCAGCTGTCCCCTTAAAACATGTGTAATCGTCACGTCCTGAGAAGAAATACAGTGACTAGTAAATTATGAGCTGTCAGCACAGATGACAGTGGGCAACACTGAGTGCTTCTCAATTCATAGGGGTTGGGGCTGGGCAAGTGCAGGGTTGAAGATGAGGGAGGGGAAACATCTGTCAGTACTGATGCTTCCGAGTGCAGGGTAGGTTGGGATATTTGGATCACGCGGTTGCAAGGTACATTCCTGCTGATAAGGTTCTGGGAGTATCAGAAGTAGATGGGTTTATCCCCAGCATGATGTTTCAAGGAGGCAAACGTTCATTACTGCCATCAGTTTCAGTCTTGCTTTCTGATTTCCCTTCTACCCACTGAGTATGAGCCGTTCAATCAACTCTATCCTGAACCCCAACCCAGCATCTATGAGATTTCCAGAAGTTTAAAAAAAGTCACTGGTCCTATTGACTTTAGTGGTCCCAATGTCAAGAGGCCCTCAGTACTCCAGCCTCCTCCAACTGGCAAGTTGCTGGGAACATTTACAGAGTCATCAGGGAAATAAACCCAATTAACAGAGTGAATTTATCTTATAGTATTCAATCTTCTAGTGATGGATTGAATCCTGAGAAGACATAAAACATTTTAGAATAGAAATTATATTGATGCCAAATCTTTCCTGATGTTTTATGTGCAGTTGGTAAAGCAATTTTCTTGATCTACTCTGCTGTTGAGTGTTTTTCCTCATTTCCTGTCTTGATTGTTAACTTTCAGAGAAATGGTGACTTTGCTAAAGAGAAGGACCCCGTTCTGGGAACCATCTCCTCTGCTGGAGTGGTCCTTCTGAAACTGGTTCCTCTAAGGAAGTGAGTCTTACCAACTCTAAAAACAAATTATCTTGTCCCTTACTCATTAATAAGTGTCATAGCACCATTAAAGAACTTTGATTAGAAACCCATGTTCTAAAGAGTCATGTGAACCCAATTTATCTTACTTTATTTTCTGATAATCACTTTCTTCATATGTAAAGTTAAGATACAAATGTCCTGCTCTTATATCATTATGTTGTTAGCTATTATTGAGTTACTCTTCATTTCAGAGCAAGTCCATACACAAGAGGAATCTGCTGCCTGATGCTGTGTCATTTCCACGATTGACTGTAGATTAGATCGTTGTAATGCCCTGGATTATTTTCAAAAGTAGATTGTCATATCTTTCTTCCTGTTTCATCTGTGTCTAGAAGTTCTGCTAAAGTCTATTCATCACCAAATTAGTACACACTGGTGATGCCTGCAAAAGAGCGTCTCAGCTGAACAAAACACAGACATCTTATGTGGAGCATGAATTCTACCACTGACCAGGACTTTGATTTTTAAAAAGAGTCTGGAAAGCCCCTCTGTAGTCACACTGCTCAGTACTAGTGATGTAGACTGCCATCTTAACATCTGGAGAAGCTTATTTAGTACAAAGGGGTGAGTACCAGTTGCTGCACTGGCTACATTCTACAAGGTGCGTCATATTATTTGTTGCACATATGATTATTTTATTCCTTCAAGGAGGTTAATAACAATAATGAATCTTTGTCTATTTCTATATGTCAAATATTAGTCTAAGCTGTCTACTTATTTCAACTCACTCTAACCATCACATCAACCTTATGAGGTACACATCTGATGCTGTGGAGTTGATTCTGATTCACAAGTACCCTGTAGGACAGATGGAAACTACCCCATTGGGTTTGTCTATGGATGCAGACTGCTACATCCTTAGCTTGCTCAGAAGTTGGAGGGTTAGAACTGCTGACTCTTCAGTTAACAGCTGGAGGCTTAACCATTGTACCCCCACAGCTCCTTTATCAACTATTAAACAAATTACAACACAGTCCTCACACTCACTGTCATCAAGTTGGAATCTACTCAAAGCTGACCCTTGGAGACTGCCCAATTTCCTCCCGAGGAGCAGCTGGTGGATTTGAACTGGCAGAGGACCTTCCCTATGGATTAGCAGTGTGACTCCATATGGACTTTGCCACCAGAAATCCCTTTATGAGATGCAGAAATAGATACTTTTCCATTCACAGAAAAACATCAAGATACAGAGAGGTTAAACACCTTGCCCCTTAGTGAGGAACTGGGATTCCAGGGCAGGTGGTTTGACTCCTGAATCTTGTCTTGTTAGATTATGAATTATATAATTAGGGTAAGTGAAGGAGTCAGATCCTGACTCTCAGACCCAAACTTTTTCTCCACCCAAGCTACTTTGTGTTTACCTGATATCCAGAGCATTTATAAATAGTTTAAAAAATCGTTATGGAAAGTATATGTACATATGATACGTAAAGACACACTTATCTCTGTATATTTAGACAATGTCCTTCAAATATGTTTGTATTAAGAATTCAGCAGACGTTCCCACTCAGATTAGACAGAGAAAACTATGATAAAGGACCTCAAAAGCAAGACTTCAGCAGCCTGACAGTCACCGTTTATGCTGCGATGCACTGTTTTCAGCAAGAAGTATGATCCCCGTTTTCAAAGGTCAAATAAATCACCTTTAAAGTCGTGAAAAGGTAAACAGACGGACGCCTGGGCAGCTTTCCTGAGTTTATGAGGTCTTCTGGCTACAGGGATGTGCAGAAGCCCCATCAATCACTCCACCCCCAGCACACAGAGCATTTATTCCTAGAGGAGATCCCTCTGCCACGCAGGCTAATTTCTCCTGCAACTATTATTAGGAAATATTAAATCAAATGGAAATAGAAACCCCCAGAGTAAACATACTTTTAAAGAAGAGTGTTTCCCCTCAAGCCAAATTTTAAAAATGTGGCCGTGATGAAAAGGAGGCTGAGAAGATGGTAGGTATGTGTGGGCGTGTGGGTGATTAAGAGGGAGGTGCAGGGAAGAATGGCAAGAGAAAGGCCATGTTGTCACAACTGTTGTCAGTGAGGAAAAGTCCCACCACTGAGCATGTTTTATCGTCAGTCACTGGCTGCTGCTGTCATCTTTTTAGGTCTCTAAAAAGGCCACCCAGACCTTCTCTTAGCACATTCTTTATATGCGTATCAATCTCGTCCTTAGAGATTTACAGCCTCAGAAAACCTGAAGGAGGGTCAGCTGTAAGACTGTTCTGAAGCTATAACAGTGAGTTTTGGATTTTGCTTTCCTTAATAAAAGAAATTAAGTGTCTTTTAAAGACCTTATTTAAAAATTGGGATTTTAACAAAAGTTTACATAAAAGTTGGATTTTCATTCATTCAAGGTTGCCTATTTTTTCTCCCTACCCCCTAGTTCAATTTTTTAAAAACAATATTCATTTATTGTTGCATAATTTCCCCCTTCCCTCCCGAATTCACTTTGCTATGCATCTCTCATTCTGGGTTGTTGAACAAATAATACCTAATCATATATTCCTTTTAGACCATTCATTCGTTCATCTGTTCCAATGCAATGCTTTTTTATTTATCCCCCCCTTTCTTAGTTAACCCCAATCCCCATGTCAGTTTTGTTTTGTACAGTGGTGTTATTATTTGGTATTACTCCCTTTGTGACTAGAAGGTGATCTGGTGCTTTCTCAGAAAGTTGCAAATAGAAATATAATTTGACCCACCAATTACACTATTAGGCATATACCCTAAAGAAACCAGAATTACAACCTAAACAGATGTATGCACACCCATGTAATTGCTGTGTTATTGATAGTGCCCATTAACAAATGAATTGATAAAAAAATGAAGGTATATACATATAATGGAATACCACACAACACTGAAAAACAAGGAATTCATAAAATATTACACAACATGGGTGACCCTAGAAGATAGTATGCTGAGTAAAGACCTTCTTTAGAACTTTAATTGTTATTGTATTGATTGCTATTGTTTTCTCACACAGGCCTGGTGTAAGCAGTAATTTATTTTATTTTATTTTATTATTTTGTGTGTGTGCATGGTCAAATCAGATCTGACTGGTACAGGAGGAGATTGCCCCTCCTTCTCCAGCAGATTATCTGGTAGATTTGAACTGTGTACCCCTGGGATTGCAGTGCAGCTTCTTGCCAGTAGGCCACCAGAGATCCTTAGTAACTTTTCATTTTGTTGTCTTTTACTGTCAGGAAGGTTTTTTAATTAATTTTTATTCTATTATCCATATGCATTTTATTGTCTATCATTAATTCCAATTGGCTAATGCAATGAATTAGTGTCTCTCCTTTCCTTATTGTACATTGCCTTACTCTTTGCCTTATCTAGTTATTCATCTTTGCTTCCTTCCCCTTCCCTTCTCATCTCTGTTAATCCCCCCAGGTTGATTCTGTGCATAAATCTCTCCTTAGCTTTAAAAAAATTCAATCAATCATGCTACTTTGTTCCATGTTGTTAATGATAATGCACACAGGGTTTGCTCGTCTATTTGTTCCCCATTGTCCTTCCTTTCACCTATTCCAATGAAGTGCTCATTATCAATCTGTTAATTTTCTACTGTCTCCAGACTCAACCATATTAGATTGAATCCCTCCATAAGCAAACCTTTCTCTAGTTTCTTGACCTTTTTTGGTGTGGGTTTTTTTTTTTAAATAACAGTGACCTTATACTGTTTGTCCTTTTGTGACTTATTTTACTCCACATAGTAGCCTCTAGGCTCATCCAAATTGTGTAGTGTTTTATAGGTTCTCCATTATTTTTCTTTTCTTTTTTGTCATGTGAAATCTGTAACAGTTTATTTTTTAAAAAATGAACAGCTTCAGAATAGCTCTAAATGTAAATTTTCCTAAAAACATAAAAAAATACAGGGTAAATCACCTCAGCATTAAATACAAACTTGCATTTTGTGATGCACTGCTTCAAAGTTTGCATACACCGTGATGCAGCTTCTTCATTATTTTTTCAATGCAGCATATTACTCCGTTGAGTGGATATACCATAGTTTCTCTATTCATTCATTCATTCCCTGATGGGCAGTGGGTTGTTTTCATCCCTTTCTTATGCTGCAATAAACACAAGTGTGTACTCATCTGTTCATTTTGCTGCCCTGATCTCTTTGTGCAGAATCCTAGTAGTAGAATAGCTAGAATCATATGATACTTTTGTTTTTGATGCTTTAAGAAAATGTCAAATTGCCTTTCACTGTAGTTGAACCATTTTATATTCCCACCAACAGTGTATAAAAGTTCCAATCTCATTGACCCCACAACAACATTTGTTGTTTGCTGTTCTTTTGAATTTTATTACCCTTTCTGGGGTTATTCATTGTTGTTTTGATTTGCATCTAATATATAGTAATGTTGAACATATTGAGCAATCTTTCAACATCTTTTCATTTTGTAATTGGGTTGTTTGTATTTTTCTTGTTAAGATGCTGCAGTTTCCTAAAAATTTTGGATATGGCCCTTTATTAGATATGACCTTGCCAAATTTTTGTTCCAGTCTATGAACTTTTTCCTATCTTTGCAATTACATGCTATGCATCAGAGAGTTGGACAGTGAATAGGGATGATAGAAAGACAATTGATGCCTTTGAGTTGTGGTGCTGGAGAAGAGTGTTGAATATACCATGGACTGCTAGGAGAACAAACAGGTTTGTCCTGGAGAGGGTAAAGCCAGAATGTTCCCTGGAGTCAAGGATTCTGAAGCTTCGTCTGACTTATTTTGGGCATGTTTGGGAGAGTGGATGGGTGGCGCAGGAGAGGAAGACCCTCGATGAGATGGATCGATTCTGGGAGTGGAGTGGTGGGAATGAGTGTGTTTGGGACAGCGAGGTTGGCACAGGATAGAACGACATTTAGGGCTCTTGTACATAGGGTCGCTATGAGTCGCAAGCAACTAGATGGCACACAACAACAACAACAATAACAACAGGATTTTAATTTTTAGAAGATTAAATGCATTAATTTTATCCTTGGCAAAAAGACATCCTTCTTTGAAAAGTGATCGATCAGAAAAAGAAAGGAAGATGCTCAATGAGATAGATTGACACAGTGACTTCAACAATGGACTCAAGAATATAAGAGATGGTGAGGATGGTACAGGATGGGCGAGGTTCAGATCTGTTGTTCACAGAGTCCCTATGAGTCCCAGTCAACTCGATGGCTCCTAACAGCAACAACAACAATTTGTGGCATTGTTGTTAATACAGCCTATCAAACATAGCAAATAATGTACAATCAGGACTTGCCTTCTGGAGAGAGTCTCCTCACCTTAAATCTTCCACATTGTTTCTCATGATTCCATTTGAGATTTCACGAGCAGGTCCCTAGTTGGAAAAACAGTTTGCACTCAACTACTAATTTAAAGATTGACAGTTCAAGTGTACCCAGTGGAACAACAGGGGTGGAAGCCTAGTGAACTACTATAAAATTTACATCTCTAATACCTAGAGTTCATGTGAGTTAAGATCAACTTGATGCAATGCTTCATTTTCCCCTCCTTGGGAGATTTTGGAAGACATCTGGGGAGGATACATACTTTGTAAAGATTCAATCTATAAAATTTTAATTTTTTATGAGGGAGAGAGAAAGAAGTTCAGAGAATGAGACAGAGGTTAAGCTCAACAGAGAAAACTTGCTTTCTGTGAGCTTGTTTTTTTTTGGAAAGCAATAGGTATTCTGTTAAATCAATCTCATTTAAATTTTATTTTAAATTTTTTTTTTTTGTTCTCTAGTACTGGGATTTGTTCAAGTCAAGCTGGAGAGACCACCAAGGGCTCTCATCAACCAGAGCCCTAATTGTGGTCATTTATTATAGTCACTTATCTGATAGTAGCTTCACTATCTGTGATAGTTTTACAGGAACACAATCCACCAGGCATGCAATGGAGTATATAAACATGTTACCTGTGACAGGGTGTCTGTTACTAACTGTCAACATGAACTGGCCCCAGCCACATATCTGTAGCTTATATGGAGTAACGATGACTTTAATAAGCACCAGTGAAAGCTGCAATGTAAACATCACATCAGGAGTGTTTTCCTTGTCAGGCCTTTTAAACAAATAAAGGTGATGGAGCAGTGCAAACAGATCTGTATGGGACCTGAGGAGGTGACCATTGGGCGGCTGAGGCAAATTTCATTCTTCTTTGCTGCAGGCTAGATAATCATCTTAGACAATCCATTGGTATTTATAATACTTTTGAGGGGATGCCACCCAGACACCATCTTCTGTAGAACCAAACAGTTGCTCTACGGATGATACTATGAAGATACTTATTAAGATACCATGTGTTGCTCAGAGACTCATTCTTCAACTGAAGCTCGTCTCAAATCCTGCTTCAGGGATTTAAGTAAATTTACCATCCACATTAGAACAAATATGTGCTGCAAAATGAACACTAACTTGTCAGTATTATTTCTTTTAAAAATTATCTAGTAAATCACCTCGTGGTGAGACGCACCACACTGGACATTTATACACCTGGACTTACTCCTTTTAATGGAAAATTTCAATGTGTGATGGACAGTAGGTTTCAGTTCAGCCCCTTTGGATTCAAGCCACAAACCAAACTATTAATAATAAGAGAACTATGTGTAACATTGCAATGAATGAGGATTCCAGAACTCATAACTGCTCGTGTAGAATCTGTACATAGACCAAGAGCAGCATCCAAACAGAACAAGGTGATACTGTATGGTTTAAAGTAAGGAAAAGTATGTGTCAGTGTTTTCTCCTTTCACACACTTACTCAACCCGTATACTAGGAAAATGTTTTGATACTCTGGACTATATGAAGAGGAACGAAGAACTATATTTGGAAGAGAATTCATTAACAACCTGCAATATGCAGATGACACAAGTTGCTTGTTGAAGACAAAGGACTGGATGTGCTTACTGAAGATCAAAGACTACAGTCTTCAGTGTAGATTATGTTCCAACATAACGAATACAAAACCCACTGACTGGACCTATACACCACCCCATGATAAACCCAAGAGAGATGAAAATTGTCAAGGATTACATTTTACTTCAATTAAAAATTAATACTAATGTCATCAAGAAATCAAATGCCATATTGTAGTGGGCAAATCTACTGCCAAAGATATAGCACTCTTAGTGACTCTGTGAACAGTAATAGCTCTGAATCTTTATAGTGCTGCAGAGCAAGGACGTTACATGGAGGACTAAGAGTTACCTTATTCAAGCCATAGGTTCAGTTCTGTCATATTAGTGTGAAAGTTCGACAATGTGTAAGGAAGATAGAAAAACTGGTGCCTGTGAATTACGGGATAGGAGAAGTACACTGATTATATTATGACCTAGTAGAAGAAATGCACTCTTAGGTAATGAGGGTATTTTTGTTTTTTGTTTTTGGGTTTTTTTAAAAATTTTTATTTTATTCTTTTTTGTGCATGTACCGTCAAATCAGATCTGACTGGTACAGGAGGAAATTGTCCTCAGGATTGGTGGAAGATCTATTAACAATCTGTGTTATGCAGATGACACAACCCTGCTTGCTGAAACTGAGGAGGACCTCATGCACTTGCTGCGAAGGGTCAAGGACTGCAGCCTTCAGTATGGACTGAGGCTCAATGTCAAGAAGACAAAGATTCTCACCACTGGACCAATGGGCAGCATCAGGATGGATGACGAAGAGATTGAGATTGTTCACAGCTTCAGTTTGCTCGGCTCCACAGTCAACACTCTTGGCACCAGCAGTCAGGAAATCAAAAAGCGTATCATGATGGGAAAGTCTGCTATTAGGGACCTCTCTAAAGTACTCAGGAGCAACAGTGTCTCTCTGGAGACTAAGGTGCACCTGATACAGGCCATGGTCTTTGCAGTCGCTTGTTATGCATCAGAGAGTTGAACAATGACTAGGGAGGACAGAGGAGAGTGGATGCTTTTGAGCTGTGGTGCTGGAGAAGAGTACTGAACGTACCATGGACTGCCAGGAAAACAAACAGATTCATCTTGGAGAGGATTAAACCAAGCTACTCCTTGGAGGCAAAAATTCTGGGGCTTCGTCTGACATACTTTGGACATGTTGCCAGGAGGGACGGGTCCTTGGAGAGGGACATCATGCTTGGGAGGGTGGAGGGACTGCACAGGAGGGGAAGACCCTCTATGAGATGGATTGACTTGGTGACTGGGGTAATTGGGATGGGTGTGTCAGAGGCAGTGCGGTTGGCGCAGGATAGAGCAGGGTTTAGGGCTGTTGTGCATAGGGTCGCTATGAGTCACAAACGGCTCGACGGCACATAACAACAACAACAACAACAACAGTAGAAGAATGAATAAACCATATTGGAAGAAATAAAGCCAGAATGACCTTTAGAAACAAGGATGGTGAGACTATTTCACATACTTTGGAGTATAAAGGGAGGGGGTAATCAGGCCTTGGAGAAGGGAATGTTGGCTGGTAAAGGAAAGGGTCAGTGAAAATTAAGAAGCTCCTCCGTCAGATGGATTGACTAAGAGGCTACAACAATGGACTTAAACACAGAAATGATTATGAAGGGGGTGCAGGAAAGGGAAGTGTTTTGTTCTGTTGTTCATAGGATCACTGTGAATCAGAGAAGACTTGATGGCACCTGATACCACCAATTAAGACTTAATCTAGAGACTAAGGTGCATCCAGGCCTAGGTCTTCTCAATGGCTTGCTATGCATCTGAGAATAGGACAATGAGTAAGGATGACACAAGAAGACTTGATGCCTTTGAGTTGTGAGGCTGGAGAACAGTATTGAACATACATACCATGGTCTGCTAAGAGAACAAACAAGTCTGTCCTGGAGAGGGTGAAACCAGGTTGCTTCTTGGAGGCAATAATTTTTAGTCTTCATCTCACATACTTTGGACATGTTGCCAGGAGAGACTAGTCCTTGGAGAAGGACATCATGTTTGGAAGGGTAGAGGATCAGGGCCGTAGAGGAAGATCCTGGATGAGATGAATTGATAAAGTGACTGTGGCAATGGGATCAGGTGTGTCAGAGAGGGTGAGGTCAACTCAGGATAGGGCAGGGCTTAGAGCTATTGTACGTAGGGTTGCTAGGAATTGCAGTGCACTTGGCAACACATAACAACACTACCACCACTGACAACAGAATGTGTGATGTGTACCAATCAGAATATCTGGGGTTATTTTAAATATCCTCACTCCATAACTATGGCTGCATGTAGGTGTGTGGTTACTTACATCACCCAATAAGCTTAACTTAGATGAAAATCAGAGACCCCTAGTGTCCAATTTGTTACAGTTAACCTTGTACCTATGAGAATGGAGACTAAGATTTGAAAGACAAAAACACCACCAACCTCCCTAGATTGCTCCTCTGTCTTCTGTTCTAAATTTCTGACAATTCCTGCTCTTAGAGACCCATTTTGTTCTTCTAGGATTAAAGAGTTTGTTGTCTGTTTCTTCTTTTAAACTTTAAAATATAAACAGCTTTCAGAAGGTTTAACTTTTTATTGCTCTTTGAAAGTGTAAACAGTTAACAATGTTGGCTGGTAAATAAGATATTTGGATACACTCAGAAGCTAGTTGGAAGAAAGATTTTGGCATCTGCTTCCAAATCATCAGCCACAGAAAATGTGTGACACACCTGGGTTGTCCTGAATGGGTGTCAATTTGATGAACAGCTATTTTGATGTTTTCTATATTTTTTTGTTTTTATTGTCAGAGGGGCTAGCATAAAAGGAGTAATTAGAAGTCCTGGAATTCTAATTTATGGAGTAAGTAGATTATAAAATATAGCTGAAAATTCAGGCGACAGAGGATAGGCTAGGAGTTTTGGGCCTTCTAAAAAGGAAATCTTTATGCAAATCAGAAGACCTCAACATAAGAGTGAAAAGAGAACAAACAAACTGGGAAAAATATTTTATAGTGACACATTTGACAATGGACTCCTTTTTAAAATGAATAGAAAATTTTAACATCTGCACAAGAAAATGACAACCCAATTACAAAATGGACAGAAGTCATGAATAGACGCTTCACCCAAGAAGACACTCAAATTGCCAAAAAATACACAAAGAAATTATTAAGGCCATTGTTGTTATTATGTGCCATTGAGTTGGAATCAGCTGCTAGCTGACTCTTTAGCAGGTTTTTAGAGGCTTTAAAATGGGAGGAGATTATCCATCTTCCCATACTGCTTGTGGGAAAATCCAGCTAGTGGATTTGAACTGAATGCCTTAGAGTTGACAGTTTTTTACCACCAGGCCACCAAAGCATCATTATGAACATTGCTGTTGTTAAATGCTGTTGAGTCAAATACAACTCATGGCAACACTACGAATAACAGATCTGAACCTGGCCATATATTGTGACATCCTCATCATTCCTGATATATTTGGGTCTATTGTTACACTGTCTGTGTCAATCTAGCTTGTGGAGGGTCTTCTTCTCTTTCCTTGACCTTTCACTTTTCCAAGCATGCCCCCCCCACCAAGGACTGACCTGTCCTAAAATCATGAGCAAGATACATGTGATGAAACTTCATAATCTTTGCCTCTAAAAAGTCCTCCTGGTTATACTTTTTCCAATTTATATTTATTATTTTGACAATCCATGTAATATTTCATACTCTGCTCCAACACCAAACCTCAAATTAATGGATTCTTTTTCTGTCATCCTTACTCATTGTCCAAATTTTTAGATTCACAGCAACAAATTGAAAAGCCTACCTTGGATCAAGTGTACCTTAGTCTTTAAAATGACATCATTTCTCTTTATCACTTAGAAACAACCTAAGTGCCCATCAACAAACGAATGGATAGAGAAGTTGTGGTATATTCACACAATGGAATACTATGCTGCATTGGAAAACAAGGAACTCATGCAATATTATTCAAAATGGTTGACTTTGGAGAACATTATGCTGAGTGAAATATCCCAGTCACAAAAGGACAAATACTGCATGGTGCCACTATTGTAAAACAGGACTGACATCGGGGATGAGGGAAGACAGAGAAAGATGGCCTCAATAATGTATACTGTATTGAAACAGATGCGGGAGAAAACTGTTTAAAAAGGGATATGTGACTAGGTGTTTTTGTCATGACAGGAGTCCAGAGCTAAGGCTGCTTAGTGGAGTGGACCTCGGGGGAAGGATTGTAAATCAATGAAAGAATTTTTGTTTTACTTTTCCAACAAGGTAGTGTACTAGGGTGGAGGGTTGGGAGGGGAGAAAAGTGCAAGAATGAATGAATGGAAAGCCAAAGTCTCTATAAATTTTCATTGAAATTATTAAAAAATTTTAAAAAATTACACAAGAGGGTATTGTCCATCTTTATTTATTTATCTTTATTTATCCTTTGGAGAAGCTGATTTGATGGATTTGAATCACCTGCCTTTGGGTTGGCAGTGCAATCTCTTACCAACTATACCACCAGAACTTCCTCCTTAGTTGTTATAGAAATGCAAATGAGAACAACAGTGATATATCATCTCACCTAGTAAAATCAGTAAAAATAGCAATGCTTAATAAGATATCAAACAATAAATGCTGGCAAATATATAGAGAGGGTAAAACTCTGGTACACTCCTTGTGGGAATACTGCAGTATGGAAAACAGTGTGTAATTTCCTAAAAAAGTTGAGAATCAAAATATCATTTGATCCAGTAACCCCACTATTAGATGTTGTTGTGCACCATAGAGTCAGAATCAGTAGTGGTGCAGCTTCCTACCACTAAGCTACCAAACCTCATAATTCCACTGCTAGGTATATATCACAAAGAAATAAGTGTGACACAAATGGACATGTTCATCTCTGTGTTTATTGCAGCATTATTTACAAAAGCAAAAAAAAAAAAAGGAAACAACTCAAGTGTCTATCAGCAGATGAATGACTCAAAACCAAAGGTATGCTCATTTAATGAAGTATTACACAACAATGAAAAATGATGACTAATTTGTGAGATATTGCACAACATGGATTGACTGAGAACAAATTATGCTGAGTGACATAAGTCAGTCACAATAGGAAAATTATTGTGTATAGCCACTCAATGAGTCAGAATTGACACAAAACTGACCCTCCAGTGTTTTTGCAGAGACTGTAAATAACGTAGGAAGAGATTGCACATCTTTCTTCCACAGAGCAACTTCTTGTTGTTGTTGTGTGCTGTTGAGCTGGAATCGAGCCATAGCTGACACTCCAGTGGGTTATCAGCAGCACTTAATCATATGGGAAGGTATTGTCCATCTTTCTCCCTCAGAGCTGCTGGTGAATTAGAACAGCATACCTTTGGGATTGTGGCATGGACTTTTATCACTAGGTCACCTGGGCTCCCTAATTATTATTGCATAAGGTCATTTATATAAATATCCAAGGAAAGGTTTACACAAAGATGGGAGAAGGGAAAAAAAATATTGGGCGTAAAAGTTCTATCTCTGACACTTGCTGGTTGGATGAGACTTGAGAAAGTTTCTCAGCTACTTAAACCTTAGTTTTTTAACCTGTAAAATGAGGATGATGGTGTGTATTTTCTCAAACTAGACAGAAAAGCAATTAATTACTGCTGTTACTATTAGGTCAAGTAGCTAATTGTTGTTGTTATGTGCCGTCGAGTCGTTTGCGACTCATAGCGACCCTGTGCACAACAGCCCTAAACCCTGCTCTATCCTGCGCCAACCATACTGCCTCTGACACACCCATCCCGATTACCCCAGTCACCGAACCAATCCATCTCATAGAGGGTCTTCCCCTCCTGC
>NW_006399896.1:1954352-1960166 GCF_000299155.1 Elephantulus edwardii
AGCACAATTAAATGTTCTGGGATTCCCATTCTTCTCAGAGTCAGCCACAGTTTGTTATGATCCACACAGTCAAATGCCTTTGCATAATCAATGAAACTCATAAAATAAGACAAATAAGATTAAGGAGAAGGAGTCCAGAAGAGAAAATTGGTCTGCCATAGAATTTTTCAGTGTCCTAGTGGCAAGAAGCTGCACTGCAATACAAAAGACAGATGGGTTGAATCCACCGGCTGCTTCATATAGGAAGATGGACAATCTCCTCCTGTGTGACTAACTTTATCTGAAAACATGCCCAAGAGTCAGCTTGGGACGATTCCGACACGATCGTACAAAACAACAACATTCTGAAGAACAGTAGTTCTTTTTGCCATTGGAAGCTGTTATTAAAAAGGGCAATAGCAGTCAAATACATGTGGAAAAACTAGAGTAGTTTTATTTCTCTAATACAGGACTTCTCAGTATCTTTAAGAGTGGAAAGGTGCCTCTAACAGTGTGGTTTGGTATGTAAACTTACTCATCTATGAGCATTCTCCCTCTCTTTTTAGTTATTTCTTGTGGATTAATATTTCTTAGAATTCATGATTAGAAAGTCTTTTGTTCAGATGGCTCAGGGCACGCTGTGTCCCTGTGTGCAGCTGCCACAAAGGAGATCCTGAACCTAAAGAGATGAAGTGAGAGGAGGAAGTGCCAAATACAGGAAGCTGAAATAAGAGAGAATTGAAGGCAAATATTGTTTAAGACTTTTAATCAGGCCAGCTTAGTGACCTGGCTCGAATCCTTAGCAATTGGCTCTCAGTCCATTGAATTCACCCTGAGGATTAACCACTTCCTTGGGAGAGACATGCTTTTGGGACAAGACTGGCAACTCTGTGTATTGTGAATGTCCAAGAGGGAAGAGAGGGAAGGGAGCAGGGAGAAAAGGAAAACGAGGTAGAAGAGGTGAAATGGGTGAATTCAGGGAGTTCTTCACCCATCCATAATCAACATCCTCCCCTCAGATTGAGGTTTGCATGGTTAACATACTTTGTATTCTTCCTGCTTAGATAATTATTGTAAGTTTGGTTCTCTGGTCATCAACAAGGAGACAAATGGAAGGTTTAACATAAGACTGTCATAGCTAATACAGTCTAAAGTATTCTACAAGGCTTTGATGGAGCCAGGGGTGCAATCTTTTACTGTCCAGTGATATAATTTTAATACTCACATTTACCATTGTCTCTAATAGTTTTCAAATGGTGAGACCTCATTATAATTCTCTTTAATCCCAACCCATTCTCACCCAACAACTCATAAAACATATTAGCTCAAGAATCCCTTGATGAAATGACAATTTCTTTTAAAGAAAAATCTTCATAATTATAAAGGGCTTTTTGAAAGTAGATAATGCCTGTGGTCACACTAAAACCAACCAACCAACCAACCAACCAACCAACCAACCAACCAAAATATTTCATTGCCATTTGTTTCATTCTGATGTATAGTGATCTTCCATCAAGTTTCCAAGGCTGTAAATCTTTATAGAAGAGGCTGCTCCTACTCTTCCTAGGGAGAAGCTGGCGGATTAGAACTACCAGAGATTATGATTAATAGCCAAACATGCTATAGGTTATACCATTTGAGAATATTGGCTACTGAAGTTCCATGGTCATGAGGGAAAGGGAAACCTAAGCTGAGGGCTTCTGATTGTTTGTGTTATGCAGATGCCACAGCCTTACCTATGGAACTTGAGGTGAACCTGAAGCTCTTGCTCTAGAAGATCAAAGATTATACAGCCTTTAAACAACATTATAGGACAAAGGTCTTTACCACTGGGCCAATAGACAACATCATAGTAGATGGAGAAAGGATTGAAAATGTCAATGATTTCATCTTATCTGGAGCTATTATCCATACCCTTGGTACCAGTAGTAGGAGATGATGTTGTTTTGGGGAAGTCCTCTGTCAGGAAGCTCTCCAAAATATTGAAGAGCAATGATATCACTTTGGAGGCTAAGATGTACCTGATTAAGGCCATGATCTTTTCAATCACTTTCTAATGTATCTGAGAGCCGTACAACAAATAGAGATGACATAAGAAGAATTTATACCTTTGAGTTGGGGGTGTTTAAGAGTACTGAATATCCTATGGACCGCATGACGAATGAACAATCTTGAAAGAGTATGTCTTGATAAAGTTTCAGCCACAGTACTCACTGGAGGCCAGAATGGCAAAGCTGCATCTCTCATTCTTTGGACATGTTGCTAGGAGAGGCTATTCCTTGGAAAGAGATATCATCATGTTTGGAAAGATGGAGGGTCAACAGGAGAGAAGAAGACCCCTAGCAAGATGGATATACGTAATGATTGAAGCAATGTGTTCATGTGTATCAGACATGGTGGGGATGGCACAGTTTAAGACAAGATTCAGATCTGTTGTTCATAGGACTGCTATGAGTTGTACTTGACTTGATGACACCTCACAACAAGAACAGTCAGCCAGAGATCCCTGGGTGACATGATTTGTGTTCAGTTGGTAACATATGGGAGAGGGATTTGGACTCAGCCACAGCATTGCCAAAGAAAATACATGATAAAAAATACAGTCAAGAAAACTCTGTTGACCAGTTCTGTTCTGCAACACAAAGGAATTATCATGAGTCAAAATTGACTCAACAGCACAAGACAACAACAGTGAGCCCAAGGCATCTGGATGTCTACGTCTTGAAGCTTGCAGTATATACTACACTTTGTATGCAGTAAGGAGCCTTCCACAGAGCAAGCTTTTTGGCAGTAAAGCTACAGTTTGCTTCTGAAGTATGCCATGAAGTTCTCAGTCACGAAGGATCTACTTCCTGTCAACTCTGATCTTACATGAAAATGACAGAACTGGACTCTTATTTATTTGGCCTTTCTGAAATAATATCTCTTACTTTATCTTTGAAGAAGATATGGTCTTAAAAACTTATGTACGGCCTTTCAAGCTGTAGGAGAACTTTTTTTTCCTCTCTGTCTGCTTCTCCTCTCATCCTAGCTCATTTCTCTATTACTTTCAGCCAACATTTATTAAGCACTAAAGAGAGGATGTGCCAAGAACACATACACTTTGATGTATGAGTTACATGTCATGCTTTCAAAACAGCAATGAAGAAATATGTGCAGAAGCTCTTCCCCAAACAATGGCAAACTACCCATACTTCCTAGCAGGAAGGTCAGGTTGATATCGTGGTTTCAAACTCAGGAAGGACATCTGTGATGATAGAGCTCAAAAGAGCAGATGGTTTCTTGAGTTGCTGAGAGGTGGAGTGGGTTATTTAGTTGGGAAAAAAACATAGCATACATTTATGCATGTACACATATTCAGTTGTTTAAAAATCCTATCAGTTCATATTCATCACTGTTGAGTTGGAACTGACTTGTAGCTGAACGCTCAGTGGTTTTTAGAGGCTGTAAATTCCAAAGGAGGAGATGAAGATATCCAGTGCTCTTCTGCTGGATAAATAATTTAGTCAGAAATTTCTCTGAAGGTTCTTTGTCTCTTCTCATACCTTCAGTAGAATTAATAAATCTCATGTTGAATCAGGGAATTTTTTTAGTAATTGTAAAATAATGGAAAAATTGCTGCAGAATTATTAAAAATATTTGTACTTCCTTGAAGGCAGCAATTCTTTCTTCTGCCTTGTTATGACATTAAGAAATCAAAGATGGCCCTAGGTGTCTTCTTCTCCACAGAAATGCCAGGTCATTGTCCAAATGGTTTATTTTTAACAGTGCACACTGCTGACCTGTCTCCAGAGAACCAGAGTTTTCATCAGAATTCTCAGCAGCAGGCTTGTTAGCAGGGGGAGGGAGAAGGGAGACTCCATGTCCTTGGCAGCTGAGCCATCACACTAATTTAGATTCTGGACGCATTAGTGCAATTAGCAGACACCATGCCATCTGTAGGCATTAATTGACTGCCCTGGCCACCTGCTGCTGAAGACTCGTTTTATTTGACAAGTGGCAAATGAGAGTAAAAGGTCAAATAGCAGTGAGTACTATTACTAGCTTCCCAGTTACTGAGTGTCTACAACACATCAACAATTTCACATTTATTTTGTTTGAGCTTATTAATAAGATTCCCAAACCAGACATTGTTACTATGCCCATTTTCAGAGAGGAAAACTGAGACTCAGAAAGGGACTTGTTCAAGGCTATATAGCTAATAAGTAACAACACACAAATGTACATTTTTCTACCCTACTAATTGCTGAATGATCTACATTTCATTAGGTCCTTTAAGAGAGAAAACTATTAGTGAAAGTCGTGGCGTGTGTGTGTGTGTGTGTGTGTGTATTTAAATTTCAAATATTTGCTGAGTAGGTGGAGACAAGATACATTTTTATAAATATAAAAAATATTTGCCAACAAGAAACACAATTGCAAAAAAAAAAAAAAAAAAGAAGCACAATTGCTAGGTTGGAGAGTATAAGGACATAGCTACCAGAAGAGAGGCTATAATAAAAGCCCCCACAAATGCAGAACAATAGAATTATTGAGTCTTGGGGAGTAAAGAACTTATAGTGACACACAGGAGATTTGAATTCTATGAGGGAAGGGACTTTATTAACAACTATAAAATAGTGCCTGACGTTTAGCAGATGTTAAAAAAATAATCATTAAGTGCATGGTTCTCCAGACTTAATCTCCTGTCCCCTTTGCAATATTTCCTTGCCACGAGAAACATTTACTACATTGTCTTAACCAGCGTGCAGCCATTCTATGCTGTGGTTCTTTTTGAAATACTAGAATATAGAAAAGCATAGAAAAGGGTTAAGTGTGAAAAGCTCTACCTAATAAGATAGCAATAATTAATAAACATTTGTTGCCACAGTGCACCAAAATCCAGAATATTTAACAAAATAGCAAGAATTTTTCTGGACAGAAATCTCACTTTGCCACTGTGTATATACACAGTTTTATGTTTTTGTGGCACATCTTACCTCCTATGACAGAGGCTGAAAAGGCCAGATTCTTTCTTTCCTGGACTCTTTTAAGGCAGGTGAGATATGCCTTATGATCTATTTTTAGCAAATAGGGCTTGAGAGAAAGAAGTATCCTCATGGGAATTCTTATAATTCTGCCTGTGATGACTACAACTATGACAGCCGCTTTGCACCCGTGAGGAGAGATGAGACAAAAGTAAAGGGAATAGTCTTAAAGAATGAAATGAAAAAGTGCAACAATGAATGAATAAAAATCCAAAATCTCTGTAAATGTTCATTAAAATTAGTAAAAAAAAAAAGAATGAAATGACACAATGCACATGAGACTTTAATTACCCTTTGTCTTGGAATCAGCTATCCTCCAGGTTTTATGTTAAATTAGACAATACATTTTCTTACGTTTTATCCACGTTAACTGACTATTGTTCTATTTTCCTAGTGCTGCTATGATAGAAATAATGTAAGTGGATGACCACAACAAACAGACTTTTCCCTCTCTCTCATAGTTTAAGAAGTTAGAATCAATTTAGGGCATTGATTCTAGAGGAAGTCTTTCTGTCTTGGCCCACCCTGGAGGAAGGCCCTTATCTCTTTTCAGAAAAAACCTTCTATTTCTGGATTCCCTGGGGTGGCATATGTGTTCCTCTCCCTTTGTAATTGCTTGTCTGTGTGTAATATACTCTTTTTATTTCTCAAAACTAATTGGCTTAAAACAATTAGCGCTGGCATGATTTATTAACATAAGTCTTGTTTCAAAATAGAGTCACATCCATGTATACAGGGATTTACAACACTTATTTTGTGGGCATACCATTCAATAATGCCACTATTCTGTTGTTCTTTTTTTTTTTTT
>NW_006399896.1:1962536-2004497 GCF_000299155.1 Elephantulus edwardii
GGATTTGATTCTTAGAAGATCTCATTCATCTACGTTATCTTCCCCTGGTTTTAGGTTTTCCAGGATACTGGGAAGACTGTTTATGTTGTGGATGCTTGTGACACATTTTCTTGCCTTTTCTAGTATTATAGGATTTCACATGGTGCAAGTGTGCCAATATTTTCTACTCTTCACAACTATTATAGTACTCTTAACCAACGTTGCAGTTTGTACTCTTATACATAGTTCACAGCTTTATGACTGATTGTTAAGTTGTTGAGATGTGTCCTGATATAAAAGCAGACAGGTGAAGGAACACTGCTATGATTATATGCCCTGTCTTCTTTTCCAATGACTGCATTTTCCCAGTGGATGGGAGAAAAAGAATGACTACTGTGTCCCTATGCCTAACCTCTCTACCTGCCATGCAATCAGTACAGTAGCTAACATACCTTGAGTCCTTACTTGGTGCTAGACACTGCTTTAATTATTTTGGATGTATTAACTCATTTCAAAGTACCACATCCAAGGAGATGGTGGAGCCAACATGTGAACCAGGCATTATGGCTCAGAACCCTTTTTTGTGCTTATTGCTTATTTTAAAAAACATCTCAATAAGCCCTCCAATGGAACGGAATAGACCTGAAATTGCTCCTTGACATCATATTGCCCATGTAATAGGCACTCAGTAAATATTTGTTGAGTAGAGTCCAGCTTCTCTGCTCAAGTGTTCAGGATTAACCAGGGAGGAGTCTCTGGAGAGGCTCTGCTTTGAGGAGGGCTTGGAGGGGACAGCTGCTCATGAGCACACTGGAACCCGCTCTTCAGGGTCACCTGCTCAGGTTCAGCTCAGGTCCTGACTCAGCAGACAGGGATAGCTGTGTGGCAGGCCAAGGGGGATAGCGGTGAATAGTCTGGAGCTCAACGGAAAAAGAATCTCTTTGGCAAATCTAAATTCTCCACTGGTAGCCTCAGCGAAGGGGAGGGTGAAGTAGATGTTTCTCCCTGTTGTTTGGGGCTGGGATTTCCCTGGAGTCAATGGACAAATGATTATAGCTTTTCTGCGCATTCTTGGAGGCTGGATATAGTGGGGATGTGGATAAAAGAGAGATGTAGGAGAGGCTCACCCCTTGTAAACCTGCTTATAGCATTGATGGGGAAATAGTTGTGTGCTCAGGGTACAGACTCAAGGTGGAATTAGGAACAGAGAAACTTGGAGGCTTCATTTATTTAGATCATGTTTGTTGTTGTTATGTGTCATCAATTTGCTTGTGACTCATATTGACCCTATGTACAACAGCTCTGAATCCTGCTCTATCCTGTGCCAATCTTATTGTCTCTCACACACCTACCCTTATTATCCCCGTCACTGAGTCAATCCATCTCCTCAAGGATCTTCCTGTCTTGGATGTCCTTCCACCCTCCTAAGCATGATGTCCCTCTCTAAGGACTGGTCCCTTCTTGTAACATGCCCAAAGTAGGTCAGGTAAAGCTTCAGAATCCTTGTCTTCAAGGAACAGTCTGGTTTCACCTTTTCTCTTCAAGGAACAGTCTGGTTTCACCTTTTCTAGGATGAACCTGTTTGTTCTCCTGACAGTCCATGGTATATTCAATACTCCTCTCAAGCACCACAGCCCAAAGGCATCAATTTTCCTACTATCATCCCTACTCATTGTCCAGCTGTCTGGTACATAGCAAGTAATTGTGAAGACCAGGCACTGAATCAGGTGCACCTTAGTCTCCAGACTGACATCGTTGCTCTTCAGTATTCTGGAGAGGTTTCTAACAGTAGACTTTCCCAGTAAAAGTTGTCTTTTGATTTCCTGGCTGCTGGTACCAAGAGTGTTAATTGTGAAGCCAAACAAATGGAAGCTGTTAACAATCTCTATCTCTTCACCATCTATCATGATGTTGCCAGTTGGTCCAGTGATGAAAATCTTTGTTTTCTTGATGTCGAGCTTCAATCCATATTGAAGGCTGCAGTCTTTGACTTTCTGCAGCAAGCGCTTCAGGTCCTCCACAGTTTCAGCAAGCAAGGTTGTGTCATCTGCATAACAGAGCTTCTTGATGAGTCTACCTCCAATCCTGATGCCTCATTTTTCCTCATAGAGCCCAGACTCCCAGATCACATTTTATTTCAAGCCGCCAGCTTCTCCCCAAGAGAAAGATGAACAATCTCCTTTGTGATTTACAGCCTTTGAAAACTCTCTGGAGGGTCAGCTAGAGTCAGTTCCAACTCAACAGTACATAACAACAAGAAGTATATTTTTTTATGATTCATGCCAAATACCAAGAATAAAATGCTGATGGCTAGTACATGGCAAGTAGTGATATAAGCAAGGTTTCTCTGTAAAAGAATCTATAGAAAAGGTGATGTTTCAGTGGTAGAAGTCTCTCCTTTCACGAGGGAGATCCAGGTTTGATTCCTGGTTGATGCACCTCATGCCAAATCACCACCTGTCTGTCACTGGAAGACAGCCTGTTACAATGACATTGAACAGAACTTCCAGACTAAGACTAGGAAGAAAGCCCTGGTGATATATTTCTGAAAAACAGAGGGGGGAAATGTAACCAAAGGAAACACAAGCTTCACAATAATTTGATGGATTCATGGGGTCCTCATGAATCCGGTCTACTCAATTGTAGCTAACAACAATCGGACATGGAACTAATAACAGCAACAATAGTTAATAATGGATCTAGCAGGAATCACTAAGCAGAGATGGTAGCCTCCAGAATAAAGCAGTTTGTTACCACACTCCCTGTCCCCTCTAATAGTGCTTGGTTGAAGTTGTCTTATAAAATCCCATTTCTCTCCTTGCAAACTAGGAAGCACAAGGGATGTCATGTCGTCAGACAAGCCAGCAGGATCTTTGGTTTGAACACGGGCGTGAGCATCCTCTTACTCCCTCTCCATTTATCCTGACTCCCTTCAACCCAAACAGCCACGAGAAGTTCTCCATTTTATTCATTGTGAGAATGATTTACCATTTCTGAAATATGTGACAGTAGAGTTAGCCGTGAGCAACAATCATCAGAGCTGGAAAGTAACTGCACTTGTGGGTGAAGTGGCTTTTCCAGACTGCATGGGTCATTTTCATCCCCACACTCTTGAGTCGACCCATGAGGACTGGGTGGGCACAAGTGCCTCCAGGTGCTGACTGCTAGCCTGCACCAGTACCCTTTCCCCTCCCCTCCGCTCCCCTCCCCTAATATGTGACCACAGCCTCCTGCTGCCTGAAGCTGATAACAGGATCATAAATCTCCCTTCTGGCTGAAACTTGGCACCTGAAACCTCAGCCCAGGCTTGATTTGAGAAAATAAGATAAGAATTGTGATTTTATGTTTTAAAGTTATCCAAGAAGGTATAGAAAAATTTTAGTAGTTTGTAAGCATTTCTCTGGGCTTTGTCTACCCTTCAAGTAAGTGGCTGTGAGGAATATAAATGACCTTGCCTGTTGATAACATCTACCTGTTGGTTCTGTATCAGTTTTCCAAACTTGTTAGCAGATGTGTGGATGTTGAAATAATCTGCATTATACTGAGTGAACTAACTTAGTTGCATAAGGACAAATACTGCATAAGACCATTACTATAGAAATAAAAAGGTAACTAGTGAAATGTGAATGAGGATCCAAAGGAGGGGAGGGGATGAGCAGAGAGGTGAGGTTGGACAGGGAGGAAATCACAGGGTTGCACAATTCTGCAGGAGGGTAAAGGAAATGGGAAAGATTCAGCAGAGATCTGGAAAGACAGGGTGATAGCAGGCATAATTCAACGGTGATTAAATTTATAAAACATAACGAATGAAAATGCTTATATGAAACAATGTAAACTGAGGATTTTGCGAAATACAGTGTATATAAACTTTGTAAGCTGTTTTTGTTGTTGTGTTGTCAGGTTGCTTGTGATTCATAGCAGCCCTATGTACAACAGCTCTGAACCTTGCTCTATCCTGTGCCAACATTGTTGTCACTGACACATCTACCTCCAGTCTCTGAGTCAAGCCATTTCATTAAGGGTCTTCCTCTTCTGCGCTGTCCCTCCACCCTCCCAAGCATGATGTCCCTCTCCAAGGACTGATCCCACCTTGCAACATGTCCAAACTATGTGAAATGAAGGAGCAGTCTGGTTTCACCTTCTCTAGAATGAACTTGTTCTCCTGACTGTCTATGGTATATTGAATACTCTTCTCCAACACCACAGCTCAAAGGCATCAATTCTCCTTCTATCATCCCTAGTCATTGTCCAGTTTTCTGATGCATAACAAGTAATCATGAAGACTGTAGCCTGGATCAGGCTCACCTTAGTCTCCAGACTGATACTGTTGTTCTTCAGTAATATGGCGAGGTCCCTGACAGGAGACTTTAGCAAACCAATATAAAATAAAAATTTAAAAAATAATAATATGAAATGAGGCAGAATCCAAGGAGAATGTTATTAGGACTGTGCTGTGACTTCAGAGGCTGAGAGCTGATGGTATCACTACTTCAAGGTATAACCCAAGTGTCGAAATCATGGGAAGGCCTGAAAATTTGGTACCCATCACACCCAGAGTAAGAACTTATTGCAGGGAGGGCACTCTGAAATGTAGAGAGTTTTCAGGGCCCAGATGGAGCTGACTCATAGTGGTCCACCAGTGGGCTTCTGAGTTGTATATCACACAAAAGATTGCCCATCTCTCTTTCTTGGAGCTGGTGGTAGATAAAGTTGAATCACCAGAGAGGCTTAGCCTTTGGGTGTGCAGTGGAACTCTCTATGGACTATGGCCCCCTCTTTTCAGGATGTCATTCATAATTTAGGCCTAAAAGTGATTTTTTAAAAAAGATTTTATTTTAAATTGGTTTGCATACAAAATTAATATACATAATGCTTCATTTATGTACATTGTGTTGCATACAATCACTCACACACACTGTGTTTTATAAAATTAACTACCATTGGTATATGCCTACTATAACCCTATCCCTTCAGATCCCTATTGGATTTATCACCCACTAAATTCCTTCATTTCTCCATCTTCCCATCACACTCACCTATCTTAGTGATTTCCACTCTTCTCTATTTTCCACTTTCTTGCTCTGTTTCCCTCCCTTTCCATTTTTGGACTTTTATACTCATCTTTCTAGTTACCTTTCATTTTTGCAATAATGGTTTTATGTAGTGTTTGGCCTTTGAGACTGAGTTCATTCACTCAGCATAATACTTTCTAGACTCTCCCATGTCAAATACTATTTAACAAACATATTGCTCCAGAGTGCTGGATAGTATTCCATTGTGTGAATTTACCACAATAAGGAGATATTTTAATTTAACAACTTGCAAGAGACATTTGGATTAAGATATTCTAAGTCTTAATTCTATATTTATAGGAATTGAAACCTCGAAAAGCTCTTATTGAATTAGAAAAACAATAGGTAACAGATGCACATTAAGTTGGGTGAAGGGACAGGTAATGTACAGTAAGGGGATGATTGGTTCAACAGCTCTAAATAAAGGAAAGACTCAGGTGGTATAAGACACAGGTAGCATTAAGGGAAATCAGAATTGCAGGGAAGAAGTGGGGAAAGTGTAATGACAATGTGGTCCTCAATCTTGCAGAACAAAATGTGTACGAATGGTTGAATGAGATTAAGTTGTTTTGTAGACTTTCATTCAAATAACAGTAAAAAGAAAACAATAATAATAAAAAAACCCAAACCCTCTTCTTACCTGAGATTCTGTGAGAAAAATGAAGCTTCAGTAGTGTAAGGCTTCCACTGTATGTAATGATGAAATACATTTCTTTTACACACATGCTTTGTGATTGTTAGCTGCTGGGGAGTTGATCACCAAATAAATCATGGGGAGACTTAAACAATGAAATGGAACAATGCTATCTCCACAATCAGTGGAGGATCAGGCTGTTATGATTTGTAGGGTTTAAAATAGCTGATTTTTAGAAGCAGGTCACCAGCCTTTTCTTTCTAGTTCCTCTTAGTCTTGAAATTCCACTTGTATCTGTTCAACATCACAGCAACACACACGCTTTCACAGGTAGTGGTGGCACGTGAGGTGCACCGGTGGGAGATCTCTCTAAAGAAAGGTGAATCACCAATGCTTCACATATGTACTCAAAAAAGCACAAACTCATTGCTATCAAGTCAATTCCAACTCACAGCTGCCATCCACTGGGATCCTGAGGCTGTAAATCACGACAGGAGAAGACCACACATTTTTCTCTCTAAGAGACACTGGTGGAGTCCAACTGTTGGAGACTAGAAGCCTTTGGATTAAGTGTGATACAGCCTACAGCATCAGAGGCCTTTAAACAAGTGTTAGTATAATACCAATTAAAATTATTCTTGGAAGAGAGAAAACAATCATCCATATAATTTCCTAGCTTCTGTGGCTCAGAGGACAACACTCATTGGGAAATATTTAAGGGAAAAGCAGAACTTCACCTGAAATAAAGAATTGTTACCAAGGATAGAACAGCTTGTAAGGCTTCAGGTATAATAGGATGAGTGAGGAGATTATTTGTGTATCTATGTAAACAACATACCCCCACCCCACAACACCTCATATTCACTGCTGTAAAGACAATTCTGCCTCATAGTGACCTTCCATTGAGGTTTCTGAAAAATCCTAATGGGAAGAGGCTGCTCATCTTTCTCTGTTAGAGCCACTGGTAGATTTGAACCATCAGAGATGGGAAGAATTTCAGTTAGTAACAAAGTATGCTGTGGATTATGCCATCAGGGCTCCTCAAAACAAGATTAACCTTATGAAAATTCTCTTTTCTCTGCACCTATTTCTCTATCTGTATTTGTATCTATATTTACATCTATATCATATCTCTATATCTTCATCTGTATCTAAATTGCTATCTATCTATCTACCTACCTACCTACCTACCTACCTACCTACCTACCTACCTACCTATCATCTCTCTCTTTCTCTCATCTATCTATCTGATAGATAGAATAAAAATATTTTTAGACTGGAATTGCCTTAGTTTTAAAACATACAGTGTGTATTTGTAGGATGGTAGGTTTGCCCATCACATTTAATGACACAGAATGAACCATGTGCTTGTTTACTATTGAAGACTGAGAAATGAGTGTGATTAGAATAGATCTACAAAACTGTCACACCATCTTCTTATACTCGTTGTTAGTTCCATAGAGACAGAAAAGATCAAAGCTTCGCCCAGTTGTGTACCATCTTCACAACAACAGTTGGTATTCTTGAGTCCATTCTCAAGTTAGCATTTACTGTTTAGTCTTCTTTCCTGTTGCTCTGGTGCATGATGAAAAACGGTATGCTGACTTTCATAGAGGGAGTCCGTGATGTGTCTCCCAGCAGGTCTGCACATTGAAGTAATCTTGATGTCTTCATCTCAATCAGGTTAAACCCACAGAAATAGTGTCAAAGGGAATACTCCCAGATTGTTCTGGGAGATCATGATAAACACTCCTGATGCTTTACAGCTGGGGCCATCATCTGTGCATTTCACAATAAAATTTTATGATGTGTCCAGACACCCAGCTGCTTGTATTCATGGGGACAGTACTTCCTCTGCTACATAATTCAGAGCTACACCGTCTGGGACCCATTCCCTTTTACCTTCAGCTTTTTTCAAATGACAATGAAACTTCATTATCACACAGCTCCTGGACAAAATTTGAAGAATGCCATAGTCAGGAAAATACTCTATTGAGGCAACTTCACATGTTATGCAGGGAAAGAATATTAGCCAGCTGAGCTAGCGAAGAGCTCAGGAAACATTTTATAAAGGTCTCATTGCTTGGTTAACTGCAAAAATTCAACATACCCCCATTGCTGCTGTTATTGCTAGAGGAGTTGTTATTGGGTGTCCACAAGTCAATCAGGATTCACAGTGACCTTGTCAATGAACAGAGTAGAAACACTCCATTGGGGTTTGTTGGCTGTGAACTTTATGGAAGCACAGGTCTTTCAACCTGAGTCACTAGATTAGCTCAAACCTATAGCCATTTGGTTAGGAACTGAGTGCTTAAGCATGACTCCTCCAAGCTCCCTGATTTCTCATTATAACACAGTGATTAAGAGAGTGGACTTTGAAGTGAGATTTACATCTCAGCTTACTAGTGACTTTGAATTTGCTTTCCTTATTTGTGTAATAAGAATAATGATTCACATTACAGAGTTATGATAGTCCACAAAAAGGATGCAGGCAAAGTACTTAGAAGAGTGCCTGGCATATATTAACACTTTGTAGTGTATGGTTGTCACTATTATGCTGTATTACACTGTATTGCTTTAGACGGTTGTACTGTATTTTGAGAATGAAACTTTAAAGATTCTCGAGTTCAACATTCTACCTAATTCTTTCCAGAGAAAAACTACCAGCAATAAGGGATTTACATTTTAGGTAGCATGCAGAGTGAGCAGTGGTGGCTTATTGGTAAGGAGTTGTGCTGCCCATGCAAAGGCACACAGTCCGAATCTACAAGCTGCTCCAAGGCAAAAGATCGGAAGTCTTCTCTCTTGTGATTTACTGCCTCTGAAAACCCTCTAGAGGGTCAGCCAAGAGTTGGTTCTAACAGACGGTAAACAATAACCAGAAACAGAGTGTCTTTAATGAAAAAGTCACTCTGCCTATCTGAAGACACAGTCCTGCCACAGCTCATCATTGAGCCAATTCCAGGAACTGTAGTTTCCTACAGTTCTGTCTAATAGACTTTCTTCTTCTGTGGAGGCTGAGAGAAAAGCATTTTAAATTTTCCTCTTTAAAATGTGATTTTAATTAAAAAAAGTGATTTTAAATTATACATGGATTACATGAATATTTGGTCCTTATAAAAATAAAAAGATTACATACAAGGCTATAGCCCCCCTGGACCAATACACTCAGTTTTTCCTGTCAGATGCTGAAATTATGTTTCTACTCACTTCTGCTCATTAAGTATTTATTGAGCCTTTCTGCTGTGTTCTAAGCCTCCTGATTATTACGTTCAAGCAAATCAAAGGGAAGCAACATGTTGCCCCAGCTCTCACTTGTGGAGCTTATAGCCCTGGTTGGTGACAGATGATGCAATATCTTCTCACAGGCACTGTGACTAAGAGAAGGGCTTCTCCTAGGGGCATGAGAAGTGACTCTGGCCTATTCCTGGGAATCTTCATCACTTGAGTATTTCTAGTCAATGTTTCTGAGAATTCACTGCAGCTTATGTGCAGTTAGCTTCTGATCCAGTGCAGCATTGGACTTCCAACAGACTAGAGGCCCAGGGTTAGGGGGAGATGTGGTCTATTAGCAAACATAGTGGGACCATCTCACTTAGAGTCTGCACACAGGATGCTCCAAAGAGGGATTGGATTCGTCTTGATCGTTGGAGTGCTTGAGATGATTGTTGAAGCCACTGTGTATTCTGAGGGTCTTTCAATCCAGGGGCTCATCTTCAGCACTGTTGTGATCTGCTGTGACCCAGTTTTCATTGGCTAACTTTGGGAAGTAGATCATCAGGCCTTCCTTCCTAATCCATCTAAGCCTGGAAACGCCACTCAAATCTGTCCACCATAAACGACTCTGTTACTGACAGCAAAGTTTATAACATCAGAGTGACATACAAGCTATGACAAGCTAACAGAAAAGTGACATTATTTATTACCAAAAGAAAGGTATTACCTTTGAGTCGGTTCCAGTTTATGTACCCAAGTTAACAAAGTCAAACTGTCTCATAGGGTTTCTAAGGCTGTAACCTGCAGAAAGAGACTGACTCATTTTTCTTCTGAGAAGATAACAATGTATTTGAGAGAAGAACCTATTCTGGTACAGAGCAGGTAACTTTAAATATGTGAATTATTTGGTACAAGTCTCACTGAAATTAGTGAGAAAGGAATATCAGGAAAGGGTCTAGTGCAATTGTCCACCAGGAATGACTGCGCTTCCCAGGGAACTCTTTAAAATATCTGGAGACATTTTTGTTGTCACTATTGGATGAGAAGTTAGTTACTATTGGCATCTAGTGGGCAGAAACTTGCAATGCTGCTAAACATTCCATAATATGCAGAATAGTACTTAACAATAAAGAATCATCTGTTCAACTTCAAATGGCAATAATGCTGAGGTCTAGTGAAAAGGTTGTGGTAAAGGGTATTTATTGAACTTTGTGGTACTAATGGATATTAGTTGGAAATATTTATAATTTTATATAGTTTATCTTGATTTGCATATGTGTGTGCTAAATTAAATCTAAACAAATTTAAGAGAATTTTAAAGAGTTTCTTTGGAATATTTGACTTTTAACCCTATTTATTTGAATAAGATTTAATATTCCTTGGCCATGAATTTTCATACCATCGGAGTTTAAAGAATTCAAGACCACAAATGAAAAAGCCACCTTTGCTGCTTGCTCTACTCTAACACTGATTTGATGTCTTGGCAAAAACTTTAACCTGTTGTGTTTGGTTGGAACCGTCTCATGACTCTCCATCGGGGGTCAAAGCTTGAACATGGCTGAAGAGGATATTGTCCATCTTTCTCCTTCAGCATTTCCTATGATTTCAAACTGCTAAAGTGGGTTAACAGCACAGCTCCATATGGACTGCCCCACAAAATAACTCTTACTGATGTCAATCATATCGTTTGCAAGAACGAAGAATTAAAAGTTATAATCAGCGGCGCTGGCTGGAAATCGCCTGTGACTTCATCCATAGCCACTGGTGAGAGTCAGCGCCCAGAGCCATCAGGGGCTTTAAGCTTGTTGCCCACTGCTGTGGTGTGGACAGCTGAAACCCAGGCCCCGACAGGCACCTGGGGGAGGGGGGGAAGTTATAATCATTATAGATTGGAAGCAGGAGTGGCATCCGCTTCCTAAACATGCTTCTGAAAACTCTATGAACTTTGATAAATGTCAGTAGTTACAGAAAGGCTTCAAGATTTTTGTTCATAGAGTCACTGTAAGTCATGTTCAACTTGATGGCAATCATAAACAACAACAACAATCATTATAGAAATTCATTGATCCTCCAATACTCACTGGCAGCTTGTATACTGTTTCATTTACTACTCAGACTAACCATGAATATGGATACTATTGATTCTTTTTTTAGGTTTTAAATTTTTATTATTATTATTAATTTTAATGAAAGTTTACAGAGACTGAGGATTTCCATCCACTCATTGTTGCACTTTTCTTCCTGCCCACATCTCCCTCCACCCCAATTCTCTCTTCTGTTTGAAAAGTAAAAGAAAAATTCTTTCATTGTTTTACAAACCCTCCCCCAGGTCCACTCCACCATGTAGCCTTTGCTCTAGACTCCTGTCATGACAAAAATACCTAATCACATATCCCTTTTAAACAGGTTTCTCCCTCATCTGTTTCAATGCAGTATACATTATTGAACCCATCTTTCTAAGTCTTTTCCCAACCCCAAGGTCAGTCCTTTTTTACAGCAGTGGCACCATGCAGTATTTGTCCTTTTGTGACTGAGACACTTCACTCAGCGTAATGTCTTCCAGAGTCATCCATTTTGAATAATATTGCATGAGTTCCTTGTTTTTCAATGCAGCATAGTATTCCATTGTGTGAATACATCAGAGTCTCTCTATCCATTCATTTGTTGAAGGGCACTTAGGTTGTTTCCAACTCCTTGCTATTGTGAACAAAGCTGCAATAAACATGGGTGTGCATATATCTGCTTGGATGTCAGGTATGGTCTCTTTAAGGTATATTCCAAGTAGTGGAATTGCTGGGTCAAATGGTATCTCCATTTGCAACTTTTTGAGAAAGCGCCATACCGCCTTCCACAGTGGTTGCACTATTTTACACTTCCACCAACAGTGAATAAGGGTTCCAGTCTCTCCACAACCTCACCAGCATTTGTTACTTGCTGTTCTGTTAAATTTTGCTATTCTTACTGGAGTGAAATGATATCTCATAGTCTTGATTTGCATCTCTCTCAGGGCTAGGGATTTTGAAAATTTCTTCATGTGCTTGTTGGTCATCTGAATGTCTTCTTTGGTGAAGTGTCTGTTCATATCCTGTGCACATTTTTCTATTGGATTATTTACCTTTATCTTGTTTGGGTGTTCAAGTATTTTATAAATTCTGGATATAAGTCCCTTGTCTGATATGTCATTACCAAATACTTTTTCCCAGTCAGTGGTTTCCCTTTTTACCCTGTTGGAGAAGTTTTTGGATGTGCATAGGGATTTGATTCTTAGAAGGTCCCATTCATCTATTTTATCTAATCCTGGTTGCAGGTGTGTGTTTACTTTTTAACAAAAGTAGTATCATCTAGTATTTGTTCTTTTGTCATTGACTTTGATTACTCAGCATAATGCCCTACAGATTTATGTATCTTAAAAGATGTTTTTGCAATTCCTTGTTATTCCTTATCATTGCACAATTTTTGAATATATGTATCTAACACATTTTGTTTACCATTTGGAAACGTAAGCAGTTTCTGCCTTGTAAGCAATGATAAAATGAACATGAATGTACATATATAGGTTTCATATTTTTATTATAGCAATATGAAAGCATATAAACATTCTGACTTTGTTGTCTCACATATTTTTTGACCACTGCTTTAAACGATGCCTACTGATTCACTAGATAGTTTTTTCCCCCACTTCCATAATAGCTTGCCTCCGGAAACCCTATGAACCTGGAGAGAGGATGAAAGGGACCCAAGCGTTGAGGACTCTCCTTCGTAGGGTCACTATGAGCTGCCTGCGACTCCACGGCACTTAACAACAACAAATGAACACTTAGAAAGGAGAGATTTACTGTACCTGAAGACATTTGAAAGACTGTGCTCAGTACAAATTTTGGAGGGCAAATACAAAAGCTGGGTCAGTAGACAAAAAAAAAAAGAAAGAACATTTTTAAGGAATTCATTTTGAAGGAATACTATTTATCTGAGCCTAACTAAAGCCAATCTTAGAAAGACAGATTAATTTATTTCATGACTTACACTTAGTAAACCGTCATGAAGATCCTCAGCATTGCCAATCTCTATCTTTATTAGCGTAAGAGATTTCCCATTCAAAAAGCAATGTCTTGGACAAGTTCAGGTTCCTGACCCACACAATGTTTGCTATCTGAGGATCTGGAGACCTGAACCTAAAAGAAAAGAAACTAGCTGGAGTAGGGGAAAGTTCTTTACTAACTTTCAGCTTACATGAATAAGAAACATTTCTTTTACAAGTCATTGATTTTGAGCATATTTATTGCTGAATCAGAAATGAGCAAATGTGTGCCGTAATTCATGTCGTTATGACTTGAGTCACTTTTGAGTGGATCTTCCCATTGCCAAATAAAGCTTCTCCATTGTTAGCAGGGAAACATTTACAGTGTACAAAGTCCTTCAAGATCAATTAAATGCCTGCTTTCCTTTTTAAACTTAGGTCTTCTTAGCCCCTCCCACATTTCATATATTTTGGTCCTACTGAGTTTCTGGCTGATGTTGTTAGATACCATTGCATCAGCTCTGACACACACTGATGCACTGGGTCAAACACTGCTTGGTCCTGCACCATCCTCATAGCTTCTGCTGCTCCTGCTCCCGTTGTTGCAGCTACTGTATCAATAATGTCTTCCAGCCTGAGGGGCTCATCTTCCAGCATTGTATCCATGAGCTGCTGCTATTCAAAACATTTTCAGTGGTCAGTTATTTCAGAAATGGGTGGCCAATCCTGCTTCCTAGTCCGTCTTAGTCTGGGAGCTCTGTTCAAATCGTTCCACCATGGTTGACTTGAATGGTATTTAAAACACAAGTAGCATTGCTACCAGCATCTGAGCAACACACAAGCCACCATAGTACCAGAGACAGACAGATGAGTGATAGCATTTACTGGTTGTTGTTAGGTGCTGTTGAGTTGAGTATGACCCCATGACCAAAAGATCTGAACCCTTGTTCTATCTTGCACTGTCTTCACATTTCTTGACATACAAGAGCCCATTGCAGCAGTCACTGTGTAAGTCCACCTGGCTGAGTGTCTTCCTCTCCTTCATCGACCCTCCACCTTTCCCAACATCATGTTTCTCTCCAAGGAATAGCACCTCCTAGCAACACGTTCAATCTATGTGATCATTCTTGCCTCCAAAAGAGTACTCTGGCTGCACTCTCTCTATTTGTTCTCTTGGCCATCCATGGGATGTTGAGTTCTCTTCTCCAATACCCCAGCTTGGTCAAAAGGCATCAATTCTTTTTCTGTCATCCTTATTCATTGTCCAGGTCCTGGATGCATAGCTAGTAATTGGAAGGACTATGACCTGAATCAGATGCATCTTAGTCCTCAAACTGACATCACTACTCCTCAATAATTTGGAAAATACTAAGTATTTTCCTTCTAGAATTTGGCAAACCCTGTATCTTTTACTAGGAACATCATCTTTTCTTTCTTTACTTAAGTAACTCCTACTTACACACCAGAATTAATTCTTCAAATAATCTCTTTCAGGAAGGCTTCTCAGGTTGCTTCAGTCTGGGTTAGATGCTCTTTCTTAAATGACACCTCTCTTATGGTTTACATATGTAAAGGCATTGTGTTCACACCAGCACTCATCTTTACAGACTTTCATAAATGTATTTATGCATAAAATATAAATAATTATAAAAATATAAATAGAAACCATTTAAAGACTCGTACATTATGTAATACTCTATACATCACTCTGTAATCAAGTATTTGTGTAGTCTGTAAATCACTGGCTATTTGAACCATCCTGGGTGGTTACGTTTACACTTTTGAGATGTGATTTGGGCCTGAATAAAGGTGATAGAAGACTCTATGCTTTTGAGTTTGTAGTGTTGGAGAAGAGTACTGAATATGCCATGGACTGTCAAAAGAACAAACATGTCTTAGAGAAAGTACAACCAAGGTGCTCCTCAGATGCAAGGATGGTGTAACTCAGTCTTACATACTTTTTTAGCACGTTTTTAGGAGGAGTCAGTTCTTAGTAAAAAAGTCATGCTTGGAAAGGTGGAGACTCAGAGAAAGAGAGGAAGATTCTTCACAACATGGATTGGTACAATGACTGCAACAGTAGGCTCGTGTGTATCAGAGACGATGAGAATGGCATATGACAGGGGAGGGCACAGATCTGCTCTTCATGGGGTCATTATGGGTCACAGGCCATTTGATGGCATTTACAATAGGGACAAACATGGAAGAATAACAAGGAAGAGAGATTCTTGTCTGAATTTTAGGAAATTCAGTTCTGGATCTTGGTCTCAATTGCCTTTCTCTACATTTACCATCTTAATGAACTTCCTCTGTTGTTATTGCTGTGTGTTTGTTTTTAATATAAAATTTTTATTTTAGTCTGGTTTACTTGCAAAGATCAAATACATTGTTTTTCCACACTGGACCTTTCCCATTTCCATAAGGGACTTCTTGAAGCTATAGAAAGTGCTAACAAACATGCCACATAGAAAACAGATTTGGTGACTGTCAATCACCAGGGCCCACGGAGTGATCCTGAACAGGCAAACTTGGGCTGATGTATCACGAGACCTACAGCCTACAGTTAACTCTTGCTGCAGAGTCTGGTGCTGCTGAGGTTGATGGAGTTGTTCCTGTGATGCTGCTGTTCCTCTTGGTGTGACCTGGGCCCCAGAGTCACCCCCTTGTGACTGGTCCTGCCTGACTTATTCTGTTCTCAATTTTTTGCCTCTAATAGTTTATATAAAAACAGATGCATAGAAACCAAGTTAGTTTTTTTAAGAAAATGTTTTATGTAATATCTAAAAAGTAACTGCTTTACAAATTTAGACAACGCTATTTAGATATATCTGTTTGACCCATTTAATCTCCTGCCAAAGTTTTGTATGCTGTTGTGATTTTAATAGCCTAGACTATTGCTGTATAGTCTTCTATCACACAGGTGACTCAGACAGCCTTTTTTCTACTGTTCTTTCTGTATATGTCTGTGATATGAACCCCAAGAGTTTTCATTTAGACTCTGGAGTAAACCCTTTTTTAAAATTTATTGTAGGTTGGGGCTTGGGAAAACCCAAGTAGCCCAAGAGGTCTGGTTTGATTTTCTTCTTGTACTTGCTTACTTACTTTGAAGATCCCTCAGCAACAATCTAAGAAAGATGAGTCTCTAGAATTATGTTTAAATTTTTTCTATAACTTCCTGAAACTACTGAGTTGGGACTAGAGGAAACCTTTCTACTGGTGATTTATTGCTCTTATTGTTTCTCTACAAAATTATTAAAGTTTAATCTTATCATGGGTATCTCAACCAAAAAAACCCCCAAACCCTTGGGAACTGAGTTGACTCTGACTAAAAACTTCCCTGTAAGGCAGTGTACAACTACCCGAAAGGGCTTTTAGAGGCTGCATTTCTTTAAAGAAAAGACTTCCATGTCTTTTTTTCTTGCAGAGTAGCTGGTTGTATCAAAGTGCTCACCTTTGGTTAGCAGCTGAAGCATTACCCATTGTGCCATGAGGGGTCCTGTGACACCTCCAAGGAGTCGTGAAATGCTAAGAAGTGCCAGAAAACACTTCTAGTTTCCTGTACATATGCTGAAGCAGCATTTAATAATTTTAATATCCGACACTGTAGTCAAATATTCTTCAAACTCACGCACTTTAAAGTCTTGCTAGATTTTGATCAGGCTTTGAGTGTAAGAGAATGCTTTTCTGAAGAACTTCAATCTTCTTGAGTCTGCGTGCCATGACTCTAGAGAACACAGACTCAAAGGCTCTTGATTTCTCACCATTTGGATTTGAAGGGCCATTTGATGAAGCTGAAAGTAGGAAAGGGCTTTTGAACTGGACAACCTGACCGTGTTGAAGACACCGATCCCAGCCAGTCAAGAAAAGGTCTGAACTTGAGGATCATGTGCTGTACCAAAGCTAAGCACCATAGTGATTATTGAAATCACCATAGTGATTATTGAAATCAATAGTCAGTTTGATGACCAGGGCAGGTTAGCACCATGGTTCTGGTTGGGATTAAAAAGTGTTGTACTGAAATACTGAGGTGTCATGTAGTCAGGGAGATCACGAGAATATGTCTTTTGGGGGAGGATAAGGGTACAAAAAGCCGTTGCATGTTCCAGAGGCAGAGGATCCAGAGAAGTCAGTGGCTCTGGGGAGAGAGAGTTCTAGTTATTTTAAGGACCAGAAAACTAGGTCCAAAGAAGCTCACTGTGTAGTTTTTGTTCAAAGGCAGGTAGAGGTGGTCATGACTATCTTTACTTATTTTAAGTAATTGTTGTTATTTGAAGTTGAACTAGAATCGACTCACAGCTGACCCCCCCAGTGGGTTTTCAGAAACTATTAATCACACGGGAGGAGATTGACCATCCTTCTCTAACAGAACAGCTGATGGATTCAAACTGTCTGCCTTTGGGTTGGCAGTGCAATTTCTCACCACTTGTTGTTATTTTTGTTGCTGTTAAACACCATAGAGTTGTAGGTTACTCACAGCAACCCTATGAACTTTCTTTGTTTCTCCAAGTTCATAGGGTTTCCAGAGGCAAACTATTTCAGAAGTGGATGTCATTTCTACTTCCAAGCTTGTTTTAATCAAGTAGCTCCACCAAACACTGTCCACCATGGGTGACCAATAATATTGCATTTGGCACATCAGGGTCACTTTGTCTGTATCACAGCCACCATGTGTTACCTCTATACAGCAAATCAACAGAGCAGTGCTATACCACCTAAAGGAATGTCTGACCAAAAACAATTAGAAATAGGCACGAGGGACGCAGATTAAAATCACCCACCTTTGGTTTGGTAGCATCATTTTCTGTCCATTAGGCCAAATGAGCTCTCTCTATGTTGTTGTTGTTAAATGCCATCGAGCCAACCTTACCACTTAGTCACCAAATTAAAATTTTTTTAAGTTATAGTTTTCCCCAATTATAGAATTAAAATCCAAGCATGATCAATGCACACAATTTGGAAAAGTATAAAGAGGAAAACTCTTTTCACTATCCTTTTAACCAGAAATAAACAATGTTCACAATTAGTATGGGTCTTTGTATTTTTGTCTGGTGATGTGTTTCCAAAAAGTCATAGCCATTGAAAACCCTATAGAGGAAATTCTAATTTGATACACATGGAGTTACCACGTGTGAGTGTATACTTGATGACAAGTGGATATATATACACACTTCCCTGCTGATGCAGTGGTTAAATATTTGCCTGCTAACCTAAAGTTTTCATGTTAGAAGAAAGAGCTGGTACTGTGCTTCTACAAAGATTAAAGGAAAAACACCAAACAAACAAAAAATTAACCCTCTGAAGCAATTCTACTCCATTTCACAAGGTCACTATTTTTTACTGTAAGTAAAAAAAAAAAATAGTAAGTACCTGGTGGCCTAGTAGTAAGGAACTGAGCTGTCAGCCCATATGCACACAGTCTGAATACACCAGCTGCTCCTTGAGAGAAAGAAGGGCAATTTCCTCCTGTGCAATTTACTGGCTCTGAAAACTCTCTGGTGGATCAGCTATGGATCAATCTCAACTTGATGGTACACAACAACCACAACAGATGCAACTATACAGCTGAAACAATAACAACTATACAGCTGAAACAATAAATTCATTATAGAATGAATTTCTAAGCTGTCTTATTTTTCTCTTATGCAACTGTATTATATAAATGAATGAAAGAAGGGCAAAAGTGAATGGGTTCAACAAAAGGCAAAATTGTAAAGAACGAACTGACATGGGGCACTGCTTGAACTCAGGGAGATGGTCAGAAGAAACCACTTTCTGGGTTATAAGAAACTGGGAGGAATGCCTTGGGCCCAGAACCTTCTCAGAGCTGCCTCATTTGCCATGACTCCAATGCCAGAATTGTCTGTCAACTTCTCATATTGTCTTACGTAGAAAACCAGGCATATAGTGCAATCTGGTAATTGAGTGGATTTCCGTGGGTGCACTGGCCCAGTAACTGAACAATGAAGGGTTCTTTTTTTCTTGGCACAGCTGAGTTTTCTATTAAAAAGTGCTTTTAAACACTTAGAATGAAGCATAATGTAGAAGAAACCAGTGGGAATCTTGTTGGGAAGATAGTCATCCTCATGGCTAATTTATTTCAAATTACACCCAGGAAATCGAATTTATCTAAAGTTCAACAAATTCCAGGCCATGAGAGAGCGCTGGTCGGCAGAGACTGGGGAACAGCCATAAAATGTTAAGTATTGCATAGCCTGAGAGGGCAGAACTGGGAGATCCAATGACTGTTTAAATTATTATAGAATGTAAACTCATCGGATGACATCTAATCCAGCCATATTTCCCTCAATTATTTCACCCCAGTAGGGTTTACTTTCCCATCAGTACTGGATCACTGAGCTGTCAGCTGGCGTTTTTGAAGGGTGATTTGTTGCTCTAATGATGATACTGAAATCTGTTTATGGTGGTTTATCTAAGGGCGATCTTTCTTCTGTGACAGTTTTCTTCTCCTGGGATTCTCTTTGGGCAGCTCTCTTCAATTTCCGAAACAGAACAACTGCCAGGACTTTATAAAGGGCAATATCGTGTCCTTGCTAATTTTATGACCTATGACTCTATCAGTTACTGAGCCAACTGATTTAATCATTATGCTTTATATATTCAAAATGCTTTAATGTCTATACAGTACATAGATATTTTTATTTAATCTGCTAATTACGTACAGGGAGTTCTGGTAACCTAGAAGTTAGAAGTTACACTACCGACCCTCAGGCACATGGTTCAAACCTATAAGTTGTTCAACTGGAGAAAAATGGGCAATCTTCACCCACGTGATTTATAGCCTCTGAAAATCTATTGGGGGTCAGTTATGAGTTGGTTATAAACGGTGTGTAGTAATTAAACACATCTTCCTACTTGTGGTAGGAGCAGTAAGCATATACGTGGAGTAGTTTGTGATGTGATAGCCATTATTTGAAGTCCAGGATGTAGTTACTATTTCCATCTTTATGTTATCAGTAAGAAAATTGAGAGGCATAGAAAGGTTAAAGCAACTTGCCTAAAGTTATCCCACTGGTAATCATTGTACTATTTACTGCAAGCAGAGAGCTCTGGGGGCCTAGTGGTAAGACGCTGCACTACAGTCACAAAGGCAATCTCATCCTCTGTGATTTTATGCCTCTCGAAACTTACTGGAGGGTCAGCTATGGGTTATTTCCAAGTTGATGGCACAAAACAATAACAACAACAACAACAACAACAACCAACAGGAGGATGAGCACAGTGTGGTGAAGTGCAGTGTTTCTTGGAGTTTGTAAATAAAATCTTCATAATGACAAGAGGAATCTCTCATTGAAAGGATAAATTTTATTAATCTTTGTGAGTTTTTCTTGCCATAAAATTTTGTACAAGTTTGCAATTTGTTCTAGAACATACCTGCGATTGATTGCCTTATTCCCCATATACAATACAATTGTAAGTAAAGGTGATCTTATATAATGTATGTTTTAATCAGAAAGCAGTAATCAGAACAGAGCAGGGTAATTAATACTACATGGTTCAGGATCAGGAAAGATGTTTCAATTTTTATGCAGAAGAGATCATTCAGGAGCCTGGACTTTATGAGGAGGAATGTAGCATCAGAATTGGAGAAAGACTCATTAACTTGCATTATGCAGATGACACAGCCTTGCTTGCTGAAACTGAGGAGGACATAAGGTGTTTGCTGCAAGTCAAGGACTGTAGTCCGCAATATGGATTGAAGCTCAACATGGAGAATACAAAGATTCTCACCACTGGGCTAACTGGCAACTTCATGATAGACAGTGAAGAGGTTGAGATTGTTACCAACTTCAGCTTGCTTGGTAACACAATCAGCGCTCTTTGCAACAGCAGTCAGGAAATCAAAAGACTAATTGCACTGGGAAAATCTGCTGTTAGAGACCTCTCCAGAGTACTGAGAAGCGATGATATCAGTCTAGAGACTAAAGTACACCTGATCCAGGCCGTGGTCTTCTCAGTTACTTGCTATGCATCAGAGAGCTGGACAATGACTAAGGATGACAGAAGAAGAATTGATGCCTTTGAGTTGTGCTGTAGAGGAGTCTTAAAAATGCCATGTACTGCCAAGAAAACAAATAAGTCTGTCTTGGAGAGGGTAAAACCAAGTTTCTCCTTGGAGGCTAGCATTTTGAAGCTCTGCCTTACATACGCTGGGCATGTGGCCAGGAGGGACTGTTCCCTGAAGTAGGACGTCATGCGTGGAAGGGTGAAGGGACAGCACAGGAAAGGAAGACCCCTGATGACATGGATTGATACAGTAACTGGGGCAATGCAGATAGGTGTGTCAGAGTCAGAAAGACTGGCTCAGGATAGGGAAGGCTTGAGAGCTGTTGTACAAAGGGTCACAGGCAACTCAATGGCACGTAACAGCAGCAGCAGCAGCAGCAGCAGCATATTTTTAGCAGTGGAATAGCTGGGTTAAATGGAATTTCTATGTTCAGCTTTTTAAGAAAATGTCAAACTGCCTTCTAGAGTGGTTGAATCATTTTGCAGTCCCACCAACAGTGTATAAGAGTTCCTATCTCTCCACATCCTAACATTTATTGCTTTCTGTCCTGTTAAACTTTACCACCACTACTGGGTGAGATGATATCTCATTGTGGTTTTGATTTGCATCTTTCTTATTGCTGGTGATTTTGGAGCATGTCTTCATGCATCTGTTGGCCATGCAAATGTCTTCCTCTTTGAAAATTCTTTCCACGTCTTTGGCCTATTTTGTAATTGAGTTATCAGACTTTTTCTTGTAGAGGCCATGTAGCATTCTGTAAACTTCTGTTATAGGACCCTTGTCTGAAATGGTATTGCCAAATGTTTTTTTCCCAGTCAGTAGGTTTTATTTTTTTACCCTGTTAGGTAAAGTTTTTGATGCACACAGGGGCTTAATCTTTAGAAGGTTCAATTCATCAATTTTATCCTCTCCTGATTGTGTATTTCTAGCTCTAATTTGTCAGCTTCCTTATACCATAGGCTAGGCCTTCTAATCTTGGTCTCACTTTGTCTCATGTGATCTTTATGGTTTTGGGCTTTACCTCTAAGTCTCTGATCCACCTTAAGTTGATTTTTGAGAAGTGAAATATTATTCATAATGGATGACCCTGGAGGACATTATACTGAGCGAAATATCTCAGTCACAAAAAGGACAAATACTGCATAGTGCCACTGTTGTAAAATGGGACTGACATAGGGGTTGGGGGGGAGACTGAAAAAGATAGAATAAATTATGTATACTGCATTGAAACAGATGAGAGAGAGAACTGTTTAAGAGGTATATATGATTAAGTATTATTGTTATGACATGAGTCCAGGTTGAAGGCTGCATAGAGGAGTGGACTTGGGGAGAGGGATTGTATAACAATGAAAACATTTTTCTTTTCAAAGAGAAGAACGAACTGGATAGAGGGGAGGGGTGGGCAGGGAGAAAAGGGCAACAATGAATGAATGGAAATCCAAAATCTCTGTAAATTTTCATTAAAATTAATAATAATGATAATAATAATCATAAATAACAGATTAAAAAAAAAAGAAATGTGAATCCTCCTTCAGCTTTCTGTAGTCCAGTTTTGCCAGTTCCATTTGTTTCCTCATTTAATAGGTTTTATTTCCTTATAGAATATCGGTTGACCATAGATAGATGGCTTAATTTCTGGGTTCTCAATTCTGTTCTATTGGTCAAAGTGCCTGTTGGTGTATCAGGACCATACTGTTTTGGTTATTACAGCTGCGTGGTAGTTTTCGAGACCGGTAATCCTATGCCTCCCACTTCATTCTTGTTTTTCGGAAGTGTTTTGCTTATTCAAGGCCTCTTTCCTATACAAATAAACTTGTCAATTGCCTTTCCTATCTCTTTGAAAAAATGAATTTTGTATCTGGAGAATTGATGCCTTTGAGCTGTGGTGCTGGAGAAGAGTATTGACGGTACCATGGACTGCTAGGAAAACAAATAGATTCATCCTAGAAAGGGTCAAACCAGGCTGCTCCTTGGAAGCAAGGATTCTAAGGCTCCGTCTAACATACTTTGGACAGGTTGCAAGGAGGGACAGGTCCTTGGAGAGGGACATCATGCTTGGTAAGGGGGAGGGACAGCGCAGAAGGGGAAGGCCCCCTATGAGGTCGATTGATTCAGTGACTGGGATAATCGGGATGGGTGTATCGGAGACAGTGTGATTGGCACAGGACAGAACAGAGTTTAGGGCTGTTGTACATAGGGTCGCTATGAGTCGCAAGCAACTCGACGACACATAACAACAATAACAACAACATTCTAATTGCATTAAATATGTAGAATGTTTTTGATAGAATTGTCATTTTCACTATATTAAGCCTTCTTATCTGTGAATAGTGAACATTTCCCCTTTTATTTAGGTCTTTTATTGTTCCTCTCAGAAGTCCTCTGTAGTTTTCTTTGTAAAATCTTTTGTGTCTCTAGTAGATTTATTCCTAAGTTTCTCAATTTGTGGTCGGCAACATGGTGTTGCTTTCTTATTTTCTTCTCTGTGGTTTCTTTGTTATTGTAGAGGATTGTATTTTACTTACTTGATTACTGGTACCAAGAGTGTTGATTGTGGATCCAAGTAAGATGAAATGATTGACAACTTTAATCTTTTCTGCATCTAACATGATATTTCCTATTTGTTCTTCTTTTTTTAAAAAATGTATTGGTTTTCATATAAAATTACTGTACATTGTGTTTCATTCACATGCACTGTATCTCACACATTACTTCATTTACATTGTTTCATATAACCATTCATTATTTTAGTTTTTTAAAAATATTGTTATGTATTCAGTATTGAAGTCTCTAGTCTTCGGTCTTCTGCAGCAAGTACGTCTAGTCCTCCTACCTTTCAGCAAGCCTAGTTATGTCATCTGTGTAATGGTAGGTTGCTGGTGAGCCTCCACTCCTGACACCACACAACGCAGATTGTTGATGTATCTTCCTCCAATCCTGATGCCACATTCCTCCTCATAGAGCCCAGACTCCCAGATAATCTGTTCTGTATATAGATTGAAAAGATATGGAGATAGGACACATCTGTGGACACACACCCTTCAATTTTTTTAAATTTTATTATTTGTGTGTACCGTCAAATCAGATCTGACTGGTACAGGAGGGGATTGTCCCTCCTTCCCCAGCAGAGGATCTGGTGGATACGAACTGTGGGCCTCTGGGATTGCAGTGAAGCTTCTTGCCACTAGGCCACCAGAGCTCCACACTCTTCAATTTTGAACCATACAGTGTTTCTGTGCTCTGTTCTGACAACTGCCTCCTGGTCAAAGTATAGGTTTTGCATAAGCACTATCAAGTGTCCTGGGATTCCCATTATTCTCATAGTCAGCCACAGTTTGTTGTGGTCCACACAAACAAATGACTTTGTAAAGTCAATGAAACACAGATAGACATTACTCTGGTACTCCCTACTATCAGCCAAGATCCATCTAACATTAGCTCTAATATCCCTAGTACTACAGCCTCTTCTAAACCCAGCCTGCACTTCAGGCAGTTCTCTGTTGTGCTGTTCCAGTCGTTTTTGGATAATCTTCAGCAGAATCTTACTTGCACGTGATATTAATGATATTGTTCGATAATTTCCATGTTCTGTTGGGTCACCTTTCTTTGGAATGGGAACAAATATAGATATCTTCCAGTCAGTTTACCAGGTGTTTTACCTCTGATTTCTTGGCACAACTTGGTAAGCACATCCAGGCCAGAGTGTGTTTGTTGAAATATGTAAATTGGTATGCCAATCAATTCCTGGAGACTTGTTTTTTGCCAATTCTTTCAGAGCAGCTTGAACTTTTCCTTCATAACCACAGGCTTTTGCTCATATGTTGTTTCATGACATTCGTCTGTGTCCTCTAAATACTGAAGAGACCTAAATAAACGGAAGACTATACCATGCTTACAGCTAAGATATTGTGAAAATATTGTGAAAATTACAATCTTGCCAAAGAAATCCATAAGTTCAGTGCAATCCTAGTACAGATAACGATGCCATTCTTCAAAGAGACAGAAAAAGCAACTGCAAATTTCATCTGGAAAGGAGATAGGTCCCAAATAAGCAAAGCTCTACTGAAAAAGAACAAAGGAAGAGGGATCACACTCTATGATTGCAAAACTTACTACACAGCTGTAGTAATTGAAACAGTTTAATACTGGTACAATAACCAACACATATACCAGTGGGATTGAGACTCAGTAATCATCTCATCTACCTACAGTCAAATGATCTTTGATAAGGAGGCGAAATCCATTGAACAGGGAACAACAGTCTCTTTAACAAATGAGACTAGCAAAACTGAACATCAGTCTTCAGAAGACTGAAACAAGATTCACGTCTCACAAACATCATCTCAAGGTGAATAAGGGCCCTCGAGGCAAAGCCAGAACTTATAATCAGAAAAAATATATGGGAGGGAAAGTCTAGAAGCTCTAGTCTATGGCATGAATAGGCTTTCAAACACAGTAAAAATGCACAACAAGGAGAGGACAAAATAGATGCATGAAACCTTCAAGAAACTTCTTCAATAAGGTAAAAAGAAAGCCCACAGACTTGGGGAATTATTTGGCAATGACATATCTGACAAAAAACCCATAATTAAAATTTATAAAATACTAGAACACTTTACAAGAAAAATATTAATAGCCCATTAGAAAATGAGATGATGACAAAAAAAATATTCTTCCCCAAGGAGAATATTCAAATGGTCAACAAACACATGAAGAAATACTCAAAATCATAGTCTATTCTTGTGAAGTGCTATCAAGTTGGGTATGACCCATAGCAACCTTATGAATAACAGTTTGAACCCTGCTCTACCCTATGCCATTCTCACAATTTCTGACACACTAAAGCCAATGATTCTCACCACTGGACCAATTGGCAGCATCAGAATGGATGGTGAAGAGATTGAGATTGTTCACAACTTTAGTCGCCTTGGCTCCACAGTCAACACTCTTGGCACCAGCAGCCAAGAAATTAAAAGACGTATTGCCATGGGAAAATCTTCTGTGAGGGACCTCTCCAAAGTACTGAAGAGCAATGGTGTCTCTGGAGACTAAGGTGTATCTAATACAGGCCATTGTCTTTACAATCACTTGTTATGCATCAGAGAATTGGACAATGACTAGGGAAGATAGAAGGAGAATTGATGCCTTTGAGCTATGGTGCTGGAGAAGAGTATTGAGAGTACCATGGACTGCTAGGAAAACAAACAGATTCATGCTTGAGAGGGTTAAACTGGGTTGCTTCTTGTAGAAAAGGATTCTGGGGCTTCGTCTGATATACTTTGGACATGTTGTAAGGAGAGACCAGTCCTTGGAGAGGGACATCATGCTTGATAGGATGGAGGGACAGTGCAGGAGGGGAAGGCCCTCTATGAGGTGGATTGATTCAGTGACTGGGGTAATCAGGATGGGAATGTTAGAGACAATGCGATTGGCACAGGATAGAGCAGAGTTTAGGGCTGTTGTATATAGGGTCGCTATGAGTCGCAAGCGACTCGACGGCTTATAACAACAACAGAGCACATTTTGGCAGTCAGCCATCTGGTTAATGATCTTCCTGTCCTTCGTTGGCCCGCTGCCTTTCCAAGCATGCTGCCCCTCTCCAAGGATAGCTTCTCCTAGCAACATTCTCAAAATATCATTGTCTCCAAAGAGCATTTTGGTACACCTGCTCCAAGACATATTTGTTTGTTCCTTTGGCAGTCCATGGGATGTTCAGTGCTTTTCTTCAACATCACAGCTCAAAGGCATCAGTTCTTGTTCTGTCATCCTTATTCATTGTCCAGTTCTCAGATACATAGCAAGTTATCAGAAAGACCATAGCCTGAATCAGACACATCTTGGTACTTAAACTGACATCATTACTCCTCAATAATTTGGAGAGGTTCCTAACCTATTTTCCAGTACAATATGCCTCCTGATTTCCTGACAGCTGGTTTCAAAGATGTTGATTTTGCATCCAAGGAAGATGAAGTTGCTGAGGGTCTCAATCTTTTTCATCTATCATAATGTTGCTTATTGGTCCAGTGATAAGAATTTTGGTTTTCTTGACCTTGAGATGTAATCTACATCAAAGGCTGTATCTATTAGAGAGATGCAAATCAAAATAACAATGAGATATCATCTCATTCCAGAAAAAAAGCAAAGTTTAACAGGACAACAACCAACAAATATTGGTGAGGATACAGAGGGACTGAAACTGTCATGCACTGCTAGTAGGAATGTAAAATTGTACAATAACTATGGAAAGCAGACTGGTGATTCCTCAAAAAGCTAGAAAGAGAACTATCATTTGATCTACCTGTTCCAATACTTAGCATATACACATAGGAAATCAGAGATGGGACATAAATAGATGTATATGCACCTATGCTTCTTGCAGCATTATTCATAACAGCAAAGAGATGGAAGCAGCCCAAGTGCTCATCAACAAACAAATGATGAAAGAAATTGTGGTACATTCACACAGTGGCATACTATGCAGCATTAAAAAACAGTGAAGAAACACTAGACAACACAAATGAGTCTGAAAAATGTTCTGATGAGTGAAAACAGAAAAAAATGTCTGTTTAAGATCACTATTATATCTGTAGTTGAATTTTGTTGTTGTTGTTATTTTTGTTGTTGTGGTTCTTGAAAGGAAGAACAGAAATATAATGGATAGACAATGATCACTATAATAGATTAGGGGAAGAGAAGATCAACTTGAAACTAATGGAAGAAGGGACAATAATGTATATTGCTAGCTTGAAAATTAGTACAGCTGCCGATTTTGTAACAGATCATGACCTCCTCGTACACAAGTTCAAACTAGAGCTAAAAGAAGTCAAATCAAGTCTTCAAGAACCAAAGTTTGACCTCGAGTCTTGAATTTAAAGACCATCTCAGGAACAGGTTTGAGGCCTTGGATACCAATGAGTGAAGACCAGATGAGTGGTGGGAGGATATAAAGGATATCACTGATGAATAATAAAAAAAGATAATTACAAAGACATAGAAAAAAGAAAAGATGATGTTGGATGTCAGAAGAGACTTTGAATATTGCACTAGAAAGCCAAGAGGCAAAGCAAAGGGAAGAAATCAAGATGTGAGGGAACTGAACAGAAGATTTCAAAGACTAGCTATGGAAGACAAAGCAAGGTATTATAATAAAATATGCAAAGAGCTGGAGTTGAAAAATCAAAAGAGACAAACCTGCTCAGTATTTCTTAAGCTGAAGGAACTGAAGAGCAAATTCAAGCTACAGGATTAGTGGACGCTGTAGGCAGGATGCTGTGGGAAGAATGTTTAATGACCCAGGAAGCACCAAAAGAAGATGGAAGTGGCTCTATGATTATGCCCCTCATCTATCCTTCCCCTTGTGCTCCCTCCCCCTGCCCCTGGACCCTCATACACATTTTACTGGCTATTTACTTCTACAATGGTCTTACACAGTATTGGTCCTTATGGGGCTGATCTATTTCACTTAGCATAATGCTTTCCAGTTCCTCCCAAACTAGATAGTAATTTACAAAATGTTCCTGCATGCTGCACAGTAAAGGTCTGGTGTGAAAAACAGTGTATATGAATTTTGTAAGTAAACCAGTACAAAATAAAAAGTTACATTTTTAAAAATCCCATAATTCATGAGAATGGTTGTGTGAAATACAATTTGAATGAATAATGTGAAACACAGTGTATATGCACTTTGTAAGCAAGCCAATATAAATTAATTTTTTTTAAATTATGGAATGGATTAACAAGGAAAAAAGAAGAATATGTAAGGAGTATACAGAGTCACTATACCCTCAAAAATTGTATTTGACTTATTGAATACTAATGGCTTAATACAAAGTCAGTTGTGAGATAACACCAAGAATATCATCTATGAAGAAAGCAAAAGATTATTGAAAAACTAGCAAAAAAACAATCAAAATAAATGTAAAAAGCAATCCTGAAACTTGTGTTTAGCAAAATAAAGGGCACAAAGAGCAAGCACAAAGGGAGAAGTGTTGAAGATATATGAACAGAAGATTTTAAAAAACAGCTTGAGAAATCCCAGCAAAGTAGTATAACAAAATATGCAGAGTTGGAGCTAGAAAAACAAAAAGGAATAAAGAACACTCTCATAACATCTCAGGCTGAAAGAATTGAAGAACATTTTTTTTGTTTTTTTACTAAAAGCATTTGGTTTATTAGATTTTTTAAAATTATACTAGTTTATTTATAAAATTCAAAGATATTGTTTTCCAGAACAGATTTTTCCAATTTCCCCTCACCTCCATCAAATTGTACAACTCTATGATTAATCCCCACCCCTCCCCATACATCCTCATCTTCCTGCTTCCATTCCCTCCTCTAGGATCCTTATACTCATTCTACAACAACGATTTTATACAATATTTGTCCTTGTGGGATTGAGTGAGCTCACTCAGCATAATGCTCTCCAGACCCTCACAAGTTAGGTAATAATTTACAAAATCATTGCTCCTGTGTATTGAGTAGTATTCCATTGTATGAATGTGCCATAATTTCTCAATCCATTTGTTTGTGGTTGGACAATTGGGCTGTTTTAATGTTTTTGCAATAGTGAATAACACTGCTATGAACATTGGTGTACAAATCTCAGTTTTTGTACTCATTGGAGTACAAAACTTAGGCACAAGCCTCAGTTCACATTTTCTCAGGGTATATTCCAAGTAGTGGAATAGCTGTGTCATATGGAATGTCTATGTTCAGCTTTTTTAGTAAGTGCCAAACTGCCTTCCAGAATGGTTGTACCATTTTACAAGCCCGCCAACAATGTATAAGAGTTCGTTTCTTGCCACATCCTCTCCAACATTTATTACTTGCTACCCTATTAAACTTTGACACTCTTACTAAAGTGAGATAACAACTCATTTTGGTTTTTATTTGCATCTCTCTTATTGCCAGTAATTTTGAGCATTTCTTCCTGTGTCTGTTTGCCATTCAAATATCTTCCTCTGTGAAAATTTTTTGCATGTCTTTTGTCCATTTTGCATAATAGGGTTATCAGGGTTTTATGTATGGAGGTCCAAGAGTATTCTCTAAACTTTCTTTATGAGACTCTTGTCTGAGTTGGTATTACCAAATTTTTTTTTCCAGTTGGTAGGTTTACTTTTCACCCTGTGAAGAAAAATTTTTTAACCCTTGAATTACCACAACAAAAAATTCTGTAGAAAAAAATATTGAATGATGCAGGGCACGTCAAAAGATGATGGAAGGAATTAACAGACTAATTGTCCCAAAAAGAATTGTTGAACACTGAACAAAAAAAAAATATGATCCAACAGAATACAAGCATTATCAAATATTATCAGTAATGTCACATGCAAGTAAAATCTTCCTGAGGATTATTTAAAAGTGGCTAGCACACTAGAACACCAGGAAAGTTCCAGAAATTCAAACTGGATTCAGAAGAAGCTATTAAAGGAGGGATGAGTTTGCTGAGTATATTGGCTGGAAGCAGAGAATAACAGAAAAAATGGTAGAGGGACAGCGCAGGAGGGGAAGACCCTCTATGAGATGGATTGATTCGGTGACTGGGGTAATCGGGATGGGTGTGTCAGAGGCGGTGCGGTTGGCGCAGGATAGAGCAGGGTTTAGGGCTGTTGTGCATAGGGTCGCTATGAGTCGGAAACGACTCGACGGCACATAACAACAACAACAACAACATGTTTTATTGACATAGACAAGGCATTTGATTATTATGTAAAACACAACAAATTATGGATAATATTGAGAAGAATGGGAATTCCAGAACAATTACTTGTGCTCTTGAAGAATGTATACAGAAACCAAGAAGCAGTTATACAAACAGAACAAAGAGGGCACTGCATGGTTTAAAATCAGGAACGATATGTATCAGGGTTGTATTCTTTATCCACATTTATCCACATTTATTCGATTTGTGTGCTGAATGAATCATTTGAAAAGTTGGACTATATGAAAAGGAATTCAATCTTCAGTATTGAAAGAAGATTCATCAACAAACTGTTTTATGCAGATAACACAACCTTATTTGTAAAAAGTGAAAAAAAATTTCGAGGTACTTAGTGCAGAAGATCAAAGACTACACCTTTCAATATGGTTTACATCTCAGTATAAACACGCTGTGCGTGCGCGTGCGCGCACACACACACACACACACACACACACACACACACACACACATATCTTCACCACTAGGCCAATAGGAAATATGATAATAAATGGAGAAAAAAACCTGAAGTTGTCAAGGATTTCATTTTCTTGGGTCCAAAAAAAGCACCCATCATAGCATCATAGCAGCAGTCAAGAGATCAAAAGACATGTTTTTAGTGTGAAAATCTGCTGCCCAGGACCTCCGTAAAGTGCTAAAGAGTAGGGATGTCAGTGTAAAGACTAAGTAGACCTGACACAAACCATGATATTTTTAATTGCTTCCTAAACTGCACTACAATCCCAGAAGCATACAGTTTCAATTCACCAGCTACTCCACAGGAGCAGAATAAGTGAACTCCTCCCACGCAATTCACTGTCTCTGAAAACCTCTGGAGGGTCAGCTATGGCTTCATTCCAACAATAACTAAGAGTTTTGCCATGGATATTTTGAGATACTATTGAAGATTTGGGCTTTATAAAATATATATGCAGACAATGCAATTACTTACATGTGCAATAAATATTTACAAAATCCTTATGGATTCACAAATCCCCAGAAAGATGAAGACTCTTTGCCAATGGAGAACTGAACTGTCTAAGCAAAGTACTTGTTCCACTTTGAACACTGCTTCTGGTTATATTAGGTCAAACACTAGTTGCATTGAGCAGTGCAAGCCCTTAATACTCCCTGTTTATTCCATTGTATATTTTCCTTAGGGAACTTGATGGCATAGTCCATAAGGATTTGCATAGCTAGCTCAAAGTCTGTGCCTCTCTGTTCATTCAAATCCATCAGGGGTTCCATGGAAGTTTTTCTGGTTGGTGGTTGTGGTGGTGGTCATGTGGGCTACTGAGCTGAAACTGACTCATAGCTGACACGTTTTCAGAGGCAGTTATTCACACAAAAGGAGACTGCCCATCTTTCTCCTGGGGAGCTGCTGGTGGATTTGAACTGCATGTTTTTGGGATTGTAACACAGCTTTTCACCACTAGGCCATGAGATGGGAAATCTCCCTTGCAATTTACCACCTCTTGAAACCTGCTGGAGGCTAAGTGTTGAGTCTGTTCCAACTTGAAGGCAATGAGTTTGAAATTTTCCAAAGAAGTCTCTCATGTCCATCAAAATCCCAAGAATCTTTTCAATAACCATTCAAGCCTATCTCACCATGTACTATTGTACTTCGAGTCCATGTGTTTCTCTTCTTTGATGATACAGGAAGAAAGACTAATATTCTTCACTTAGCTGCATCTTTATTCACTCCTGTCTAGAAGTCTAATAAATAGCAAGTTCTACAAATATTATAAAGTCTTTCCACAGAGAGTGCTATGAAAAGCCAACTCTAAATACAAGGCCACCTTGCTCTGTTTAACATTGATCCTGGGCCAAACTGAGGCCATTAATGTCACAATTTCTCGTTTCTTACACACTTTTCTTAAAAAGAAGTCTGTATGCCTGTGGTAAACTTTTTCAAATAAACTCTTTCTTGGTCCTACAAGGTCAGGACATGTGTCCAAGAATTGCTTACACCATTTCTTCCTGAAAAAGAACTAAGTCACCAGTCTTAGAATCTTTGGGTCAATAAGACTTTTATTGGCTGAAGTTATGTCAGATGAAAAGGGGATGGAAAAGCGAATAACTGCCAAATTGACTGTGTGGAAAGTAAGAGGCCTAGAGAATCAAAAGGGGAGTAATCATCTCTAATGTTCCAACTGAATTGGAAGCATATAGGCTGGTGATGGTTATGATAAAAGAAGAAGAGGAAATATTGTCTTGAATTTGACAAGAGAAAATTACTGTTTCCAACTACACAATGACGCTTTCATTAAATAAACCCAGATTAATTGAATACGTTGACACAGAACTCAAAGTAGTGTAGAGACTTTGGCCCTTCTCCTTGGACTCCAAAACTGCACTGGCACTAGAAGACATCTTATTAAATTGTTGAATTTTTGTTTACAAATATTTTTGTATACATATTTAAATTGACTAGGGCACAATTGTCCTATACATCCTACCAGCAAGCTCAAAAACATGTAACAGAGGTGATGAGAGGGCATTTCCTTCTCCTTTATCCCTGTTCTCCTACTGCAGTTAGCATGCTCTTCTGGAAACTTGAGACCCCCCAAAGGTGTCTCAGAAGATAAAAGTCAGTCATTGACAATCCTACATGCCATGGTTCTACTCTCACGTACATGGGAGTGCCATGAGCTAGAGTGAGCCTACTACAACTAACAACACTGGTAAACTGTAAGAAAAACTGGTCTGTTCCAACATTCCATGTAAGCAATGAGAAATCTCGGGGCATGAAATACAAATTGAAGGACTTTTTCATGACCCAGGAGATGTTCAGTAGTGATACTGCTTACTCAGACTCAGACTCATAGCCCAATGTTCTCCCTATGATACCTGAAATTCTCAATCTGGGACTCATAGACTCTCAAAGATATCCAATGAGCAGTGTGTCAGGGCTATCAGAAATCTTAATAAAATTACATCACAAGGATAGTTTTATGTGTCAAGTTGGTTAGGGTATGATTCTCATGGTTTGGCCAGCTTCAGATACATTGTTCATAGAGTCACTATGAGCAGAAGTCACCTTGATGGCACATAACAGAAACAACTATTCCATGGTGGAATGGAATGGAATTATTATCCATAATGTGATCTGATGTGATCAATCAATCAGCTGAAAGTCCTTCAGGGTATAATTTGCCTCTTGATTATAAATAGATGTCTTGGCAGAATTTGCTGGCACTTCACACTGCATTCTTCTCATCACCAGACCTTCAGGTCTTGTGAGGTAAACTTTTGAAAGTGACCTGTAGATGTTGGATTGACTGGAACTCACAGTTCACATCACTGTCTCTGTGTTACAAGGCTGCACAGATTGGTGGGTGGAGGGAGAGGGAGAAGGAAATGGGAAGGATCAGGGTGAATAGTTCATATACTCAACTACTAACCAAAGGTTGTAGTTTAAGATCACCCAGTGATGGGACTTTCAACTAATTTTTAAGCCCTCAGCTACTGACCAAAATGCTCACAATTTGAACCCACCACTCATTCCATAATATGAGGCAATATGCTTTCCTAAACAGTGCAGCTTTGGAAAACTTATGAGGTAATCCTACTCCTGCAAGATTTCTATTGTCAAAATCAACAGCAATAGTTTGAGGTGTTCATGCATGTGTAAGCCATTTCCTTGAAGTAAAGCAATCTTATATACATTGAATGAGAATTCCAGAACACTTAATTGTGCCCATGTATAACCTATACGTAGAGCGAGAGGAACTGGTCCCTCCTTGCAACATGCCCAAAGTATGCTAGACAGTGTTTCAGAATCCTTGCCTCCAAGGAGCAGCCTGGTTTCACCCTCCCCAGTACAGACCTGTTTGTTCTCGTAGCAGTCAATGGTATATTAAATACTGTTATCCAGCAGCACATCTCAAAGACATCAATTTTCCTTCTATCTTCCCTAGTCATTGTCCAGCTTTCTGATGTATAGCAAGTAATTGCAAAGACTATGGCCTGGATCAGGCACACCTTAGTTGCTAGATTGACATCGTTGCTCTTCAGTACTTTGGAGAAGTCTCTAACAGCAGACTTTGCCAATATAATTAATCTTTTTTTAATGTTATTATTTTTTTTTAAATTTTATTTTATTATTTTTGTGTGCGTGTACCGTCAAATCAGATCTGACTGGTACAGGAGGAGATTGTCCCTCCTTCCCCGGCAGAGCATCTGGTGAAAATTCATCTTTTAATTTCCTGGCTGCTGGTACCAACAGTGTTGATTGTGGAGCCAAGCAAATTAAAGCTGTTAACAATCTCAATCTCTTCATCTATCATCATGCTGCCAATTGGCCCAGTGATGAGAACTTTGTTTTCTTGATGTTTAGCTTCAATCCACATTGAAGGTTGCCGTCCTTGACATTCTGCAGCAAGCGCTTCAGGTCCTCCTCAGTTTCAGCAAGCAGGGTTGTGTCATCTGCATAACACAGATTGTTGATGAGTCTTCCTCCAATCCTGATACCACATTCCTTCTCACAGAGCCCAGACTCTCAGATAATCTGTTCTGCATACAGGTTGAAAAGGTATGGAGATAGGACACATCCCTGTCGTACGCCTTTCCCTATTTTGAAATATGCAATGTTTCTGTGCTCTATTCTGACAACTGACTCCCGTTCCAAGTATAGGTTTCACATAAGCACATTCAAGTGATCCCCATTCTTCTCATAGTCAGCCAGTTTCTTGTGGCCCACACAGTCAAATGCCTTTGCATAGTCAACGAAATACAGATAGACATTCCTCTGATACTGCCTGCTTTCAGCCAAGATTAATCTAATATTAGCTCATCTTATATTGGATTGTGTCTTCATGTTTTTATATGACTTCTCATATCCCTTTGGTTATATTCATTTTGCCATGTAATTATTTTTTAAAAATGTCTTTTTTTTCCTGCTTGTCACTTCAGTTCTTTCTTCTATCATTTTAAATTTCTTGAGCACTGGTTACTCCTTCCTGATACAGAGCCCACCAGCATCTCACCCACACAGATGGAGGTCCATTCAGGTGGTCTGTCTGCTCCAAGTGGGGTGGAGAGATCGTCTGTATTTTGTGATGATAACTGAGATACTGGTAAGATTTTCTCTTTCTTTTTGTGGGTGCCAAGATCTGCCTGGCTTGGTTTACACTATTTATTATCAGATTCTATCCTGAGTCATTACTCTTCCTCCTGTTCTATCTTGTTTCTATTAATTCTCTCCTGAATTCCAGGGTGCTGAAATTGCCTGTTACTGGGCTTCTGTGTTGGCCTGTCTGACTAGTTTGCCATTTCACCGGAAGTTCTTGACAGCTGTTTTACAAAAGTATGATTATTATGTTAAAGAAATAAAGTAAACATAATTAATATTTTAAGAGTGATAAGAAATGAACAAAGAGACAAATAGAAATTTGAATGATAAAACTATAATATCATAAATTAAATGTTATTTTATCTATAGATTACATGCATATGAAGAATAGATAAAGGAACTAGAAGACAGATCAGTAAAAAAATACATAAAATTAAGTAGGCTATAAAGAAAAGCCTAGAACAAACAGAAAGCAATGTAACAAAAATATTTGGTCTTTGGAAAATATTCAATGTAATTTAAACTTCAGAAAGAGAAGAGTGGATGAATGACAAAAGAAATATTTGAAGAGATCAAAGTTGACGAATTTTCTCCAAATGACAATGGACTTCATGGCACATGTTCATGAAGTTTGACAAAGCTCAGTGCAAGATACAAAGAATGCATGCATAAGGGAAAGAGATGCTGGCCTAGGATCCCAAGGGATAGCAACTGCCATGCCACTGTCCCCAAAGACAATGTTCAGCTTCCTACTTGATGAATAGTGACTAGGGTCTTTAAGCTTGTGAATAAACTATTCAAAGTGCAGCTATTGGACTCCATCACCTCTATCTAGAGCAACAAAGAATGAACAAAATCAGAGACAATGTATACAATAAATCCAAAAGATTTATGGACCACATGAACATCAACTGTCACAGTACTGGGACCAGAAGAACTACATGGTGCCCAGTTGTCACTGATGATCATTCACAATAAAGGAGCCACGATAAAATGGGAGGGAAAAGTGGAACAAAATAAAATAATTAAAAAGACCAAGTTTAATGTTTTGACAAAAATTAAAGGAACCCAGGGGACTGTGGTCCTTAATCAACCTTCAGGTCTGGAACTGAGTTTACCTTTCTGGCTTGACTTTGAGCCAAGAAATGAGCAGCCCTCCTGGATGATGAGTAACACTGAGGAGATGTGCACTCCTTAGACCAGTGGCACACTTGAGAAAAGGAGAATAACATCGGATAACGGGCAATGCTCAGAAGGCAGAGGGAATGGAAAATAAGGAAGAACAAAAATGGTAAACATAGTGAGGAAGTGGGAAGAATGCTGTAGCATTCTTGTTGTACTGAAGATTGGAACTAATGTCATGTAACAAAGTATGTATCCACGGTTGAGTCAAAAACCAATTTACTCTGTAAAGTTTTAGTCAAATCACAATAAAAAGTGAAACACATACAGAAATATATCTTAGTAAAAGTGAAAAAATATCAAAAGCAAAATTTAGAAGCATCTGCAGAAATCTTAAATGACACCTTTAAGGACTAACATATGGGTTGAGAAAGAGGGAAAAATTATGTATATTGCATTGAAACAGATGAAGGAGAGAACTACTTAAAAGGGATATAAGATTAGATATTATTGTTATGACAGGAGTCCAGAATGAAGGCAGGATAGTGGAGTGAATTTGAGGGCGGGATTGTATAAAATGAAAGAATTTTTCTTTTACTTTTCAAAGAGAAGAGCAAATTGAGGGGAAGAGTGGGCAGGGAGAAAAGTGCAACAATGAATGAATGGAAATCCAGTCTCTGTAAACTTTCATTAAAATTAATTTAAAAAAGAATCTTTAATGAAATAAAGATAATATTTGCAACTTTCCTCCCCACCTCTTAAAAATTATTATACTGACTTATTTACAAAGTTCTTGTACATTGTCTTTCACACCAGATCTTTCTGCCTCCCTCCACCCACCAAATTATGGAACCCTATGATTATTGCCCCACCCAACTACCCATCCTCAGCCCTCTGCTACACCCCTAACCCTGTACTCGTTCTGTAATAATGGTCCAATACAATATTTGTCCTTATGGGACTGAGTTAGTTCACTTATCATAATGCTCTCCAGTTCCTCACAAGTCAGGTAGTAAATTACAAAACTATTGGTCCTGTGTGTCTTGTAGTATTCCATCATGTGAATGTACTATAATTTCTCAATCCATTCTGTTGTGGTTGGACATTCTGGCTGTTTCCATGTTCTTGTGATGTGAATAATGCTGCTGTGAACATTGGTGTACAAGTCTCCATTTGTGCTTCAGTTCTCATTTTCTCAGGGTATATTCCAAGCAGTGGAATAGCAACTTCCATATTTTAAGAGAAAAAAAGCTGGAACTGGAACACAGTGATATGATGCGCACAAAATTTTAAATGAACATGGTAATTAGAGAAAGTGTTCTTTGAAAAAAGGCCAAAACCATATTCTGACAAACCCAGGAACAATTAGAGTACATACTAACAGTAACTAAAGTAATAGGGGCAGGTATGCTGGAGACAGTGAGAGAGGCTCAGGATAGGACAGGATTCAGAGCTATTGTACATAGGGCCACTATGTGTTGCAGGTGACTCGATGGCACATAACAACAACAAAAGAAATATTATATGAAGTAAATTTATCTCATAAAAAATAAAAGAAGAAAGTACAATAGGAGATATAAATGCATTGGTAAGTATAAATAAACATTGTATAAAGTAGTAATAATAGTAGCTTGTGGGTTTAAATGTGTATAATAAAATGCATGACAACAGTAGCTCAAGAATGAGGGAAGTAAATCAACTTTAAAAGTCTTTATGCTCATGCTTCATTTTATTTATAAATTTTCTGTCTTACAACACAGACTCTTTGGATAGAGAACAAGTCTTCGTTGTTTTGTTTTCACTGGCACACATTTTCATTTCTGAAGTTCTGAATACATCAACTCCAGATCTGTGTATATGAAGGAAAAACAAAATAAAACAACAAATACAGGAAGTATCACTGTTTTGAAAGCCTCTTCTCTTCACCTTTTAGAGTCTTTTAATGTTTGTCTTAGATATTATAGTTAGTGTCTTTAATTTTATATGGTGGAAGAATTAGAGATAAATACCTTCTACTACTTTTCAGAAACAGAAATCTTTGTCTATTTTGATTAGTAAAAATTACCTGTATCCATTTGTGTTCATCTAGTTTAGAAGGCTCAGCCATTGTTTAATCTGTGGGGATCTTTATTTTCACTCCCATTCCCCTATCCATTATCCTAACAGTATCATGGTAAATGGCTGTGGGATGCTGGTGAGATTTCTGTAACAGAGTTGGAAGGTAAGCCCATGGTTGTTCTGGAACTTGCTCCTTGGTTTCTGAAGCTGCTGATCTGGAGTATGTCAAGCTATTAATTCCAGAGTTGGAAAAACAAAAACACAACACAAGCCTCCCATGTCTTGCATATTGTGACCTTAAGACAGCCGAGATGTCCAACCACAAACAAATGGATTGAGAAGTTGTGGTTCATTCGTACAATGAAATACTATGCAACATGCAGGAACAATCATTTTGTAAATTATTACCTAATATGGGAGGGACTGGGAGAGCATTAAGCTGAGTGAACTAACTCAATCCTACAAGGACAAACACTGTATAAAACCATTATTGTAGAACAAGCATGAAGATCCAAGGTGGGTGGGGGAGGGAAAGGGTGGATATAGAGGGGAGAGGATGGGGGTTAGGGTGTTAATCATAGGGTGGCACAATTTGATGGGGGGGAAGGAAATAGGAAAGATCTTTTGTGAAAAACAATGTATTGAATTTTGTAAGTAAATCAGAGTAATAAAAAACAAAATAAGATCATAAAATTCCATGTTTAGAGGTGGACCATACCACATTTGAGCATACTTTTCTGAGTTGTTTGGTGAATCACCTGTAATATTGTCAATTCTATGGAGAACTAGAATGAGAGAAGGCTCTAGAGCTAGTTCAGCCTTCAGTACAAGTTGCTCTTCTACTTGGGTGTTTGAAAGAAAGATTCAGTGGTAGTTGAAATCCAGTGATGCTGCCTGGAGTCTCTGGCAAATCCCAGTAAGAAAGTTTAAGTACAGATTTCTAGAACGCTGGAGTCATGCCATGTTTCCTTAAGTAAATATTACTGTCTTTTAATAAACATATCGTGCCTTTCTACTGGACCACAATTGAAATTGAATACCTGACGATGACCTAGCAAGTGGCTCTGCAACATGAGTTGCTCAATTTAAACTTAGTAATCATTTTATCCCCTAAGCCATGAAATTGGGCAAATATGCTGTAGTATTCCATCTTCAAATTGGAACATTTAAGGGGTTACAAACAGTTCCTAAGGCAGCAGGTAAGATGTATTAACTCCTGTAATACTCTGCTGCATGCCTCCCTCCCTCTGGATTCATTCCTACAAACTTATGGGAAAATGTTCAAGATTTGTTGATTGAGAAAGTAACTTTAAGTTTGAATTACGTATGATTTTACATGATAGGCTAGCAACATCTGGAAATGGAGTATTGTAGAATTAGTCCCAATTAGGGTTGATTGGTAAGAAAGAAGTTTGCCAGTTGGCATAACTTCAAAGTGTGCATCTAGTTGCTTATTTTGGATGGAGTCGGGGATATCCACAGGTGTTAATTTATGCCACTCAGGGCACACACAACTATGAATTTTGCCAGATGGTCAGGAACTGACTGTCATCAATCACAAAAGTAGTATGGAGAAGGCATATCATGGTGAATCTCTAGAATGTAAATAGAATGAAAAGATAATTGTGCCCAATGTAAAAATTCACCAACAGGCATCTCTACCCAAGAAGACAAGAGAGGCCTTTCTGTGGATGCTATTAATTCTCCTTTCCAATCAGCTCAACTTTTGCTCCTTGGATTTATGAATAAAGTGGTCATAATGGTAGTTATAGATGTTATGTCTGAGTGGGCTTCCCCTTCTCAAAGTTAATCTGTTTTGTTCTACTGCTGGTACTGCCCATTAAAGACTGCTTACAGCAAGAAGAGTACAGCATTTGTCTTTATACTTAATCCAGATATAGATTTGCTTTTCTGCCTATAATGCTCTGCCAGCTTACCATCTGTGAGCTTAGTCACCATATGGTGTTCCATACAATATTGCTTATGACCAAGGAACTAATTTTACAACAAAAAGGGGTGGTAATGGTTTCATGCCCACAAAATTCACTGGTCTTATTTTGTGTTCCATCTGATAGAAACATCTGGTTTTAAAGAATAGTGGCATGGCTTGATGAAGATTCAACAACTACTGCGGCATCAGGGAGAGAGAAATTTATGTGAATGGAGAGCTGGCGGCAAAATATATAAAACTTTTTGAAAACTGATCAATCCATAATGATTGGTCCCCTCTTTCCTCATTGCTAGATTACATTAGTCAATGAGCTAAGAGAGGAAAATGGGACAATGGCTTTTTACATTGTTAGTAATTGCTATTTCTAATAGAAGATATGAAAAATATTGCTCCATGTGTTCGTATTTTTAGTCTCTGCTGTTTAGAAATATTTTTAATTTTTTATTGTGATTTTAATGAAAGTATACAGACAACTTGGATTTCCATTCATCCATTGTTGCACCTTTTTCCCCTCCCCTGGCCCCCAGTTCACTTTTCTCTTTAAAAAAAAAATCATTCCTTGTTGCACAATTTCCTCCCTCCCTTCCAAACCACTTTGCTATGCACCTCTTATTCTGGACTGTTGTCATGCAAATGACACAGAATAATATATTCAGTTTATAGAATTCTTTCCCTCATCTATTTCAAAGGAGTGTTCATTATTTACCCTCTCTTTTCTTAGTTTCCCCCAAACCTCCAATGTCAGTCCTGTTTTATAATAGTGGCGCTATGCAGTATTTGTCCTTTTGTGACTGAGATATTTAACTCAGCATAATGTCCTCCAATGTTACCCATTTTAATTCTTTCTTTAATTGAGATTTTAATGAAAGTTTATAAAGAACTTGAATTTCCATTTGTTCATTGTTGCACATTTTGGAAAAGAAAGTTCTTTCATTGTTATACAGGTTCCCCCCACCCCTTTACTATACAGCTTTTTTTCTGGACTCTTGTCATGTCAATAATGTTGTTGTTGTTATGTGCCGTCGAGTTGCCTGCGACTCATAGCGACCCTATGTACAACAGCCCTAAACTTCGCTCTGCCCTGTGCCAATTGCACTGTCTCTGACACTCCCAT
>NW_006399896.1:2006837-2012119 GCF_000299155.1 Elephantulus edwardii
TCTTTGTTCCTGACTTTTGCATTCCAGTCACCCATTATTATCAATGCATCTACCTAATCATATATTCCTTTTATACAGTTCTCTCTTTCTCGTCTGTTTTAATGCCATGTACATTTTTTGTCCCTTCTTCATTTCTCCCCAACCCCAACATCAGTCCTGTTTTACAAAAGTGGCACTATGCAGTATTTGTCTTTTTGTGACTAAGATATTTCATGCAGCATAACATCCTCTATGGCCACCAATTTTGTATAATATTTTATGAATTCTTTGTTTTTCAGTCCTGCATAATATTCCATTGTGTGAATATACTACAGCTTCTCTATCTATTTGTTTGTTTATGGCCACTTGGGTTGTTTCCAACTCTTTGCTATTGGGAACACAGCAGCAATAACATGGGTATGCATATATCTGCTTGGGTGGCAGTTATGGTTTCTTTAGAGTATATTTCCAGTAGTGGAATTGCTGGGTCAAATGGTATTTCTATTTCCAATTTTTAAAGGAAGCATTATACTGCTTTCCATTGTGGCTGCACCATTTTATACTCTCATCAACAGTGAATAAGGGTTCCAGTTTCTCCACAACCTCGCCAGAATTTGCTGTTTGCTGCTCTGTTGAACTTTGCTTTTGTTACTGGGGTAAGATGGTATCTCTTAGTTGTTTTGAGATCTTAATGGTGTCATCTGTAGTGATTTGTGCTTTTAATGAAAGGTCATGTGGTTTCAATGGTTTCAATCCACAAGCAGTTGTTTAGAAGAAAAATAAGTAGTTAATTCTGGTTATGATTTATAGCCTTGGAAACCCAATGGAGGATCACCATTATTTGGAACTGACTTGATGGTAGTGAATGAGCTTTCAAATGAGAAGCGTTTCTTCAGAGGACATTACAAAGAGAAGTTTTTCCTTTCATGTTACTGAATGAACTAAGAGGCAAAGAAAGGTATTATTGTACTGTCAAATATAACCAATACTCTAATAATCACTCAAAAAAAAAACCAACCAAAAAAACAAACCAAAACCACCTACAAACCCATGCAGAGTAATCATAAAATTCTGGGGCTACCTGCTAGTACTAACATGCCAGTGAAAAATCAATGGAAGAATCAAATGGCTCATCAAAGGCACAGGGGTGATTATTATTTTTGTGAGCCAGCTTTGACTTATGATGAACTTATATATGTTATTGCTGTTGTTTGTTATGTGCCGTCGAGTTGGAACCAACTTATAGCGGACCCTCCAGTGGGTTTTCAGTGACTACCAATCACATAGGAGGAGATTGACAGCAGCTGGTGTATTCGATCCATGTGCCTTGAGAGTGCCAGCACCCTCAAGTCCCTTTCACCCATCAGGTTTTATGTATAACAGATAAAATACTACCTTGTCTTGTGTCACCTTTGGGATCATGGCGTATTTGAATCTACTGTTGTTGTTTATTGCGGCAATCTCTCTCACTTAGAGTTTGGGTTTTTTTGACCTCCTGCTTTACCAATCATAATGACCTTTTTTAGTGTCTTCTCTGATGGTCTTCCCTGATGATGAATTTCATCTCACAGAGTAAACGAGATGAAGTTTTACCAGCTTACTAAGGAGCGTTTCTAGTATTTCTTCTAAGTCTAATTTGTTCATTGTAGATAGATGTCCACAGTATATTCCTTGTTAGGTATTACAATTCAAAATGCATCAAATGTTTTTCTTTTTAGTGCATATGAAACCATTGAAAAGACAATGGCTTTGGTCTGATGCATGCATGAAATTACATTTGTAAATTGTAAAATTTTAAACTAGTCTTTTAAAAAAACACCATAGTTACCATTTACTAAGAGGCTACTATATGTAAGCCATTACTTTTAATTCCATAATAATGATGTTGCTGTTTTCAAGCGCTGATGCACTGGTCACTCTTTAGTCATCTTCATGATGTCTGCTGTGCTTGAACCATTGTTGCAGTCCATCTCATCAGAGGACTTCCTACTTTGCCAAGTATGATGTCCTTCTCCAGTGACAGGCCCCTCTTGATAACATACCCAGAGTACGAGAGGTGATGTGTTGCAGTATTTGCCTCTAAGGAGCATTCTTATAAGTCATTCTTGGATTTCATACCAAGTCTATGGTATATACAATATCTGTACATAGTAATTACATGAAGTGCTAAAATATTTGTAGACTAATAAATTATCTTATTTTAAAATATTTAATGGATTTTTAATTAAAATAATATTTAATTATATTTTTAGTGGAAATCTGTACAGCAAATTAGATTCACAGTTAGCAATTTCCATACATAATGTTCAGTGACAGGTGTTACATTTTTCACAATGTGTTATAGTCAATGTTCTCTGTATTTCCAGTCTAGTTGTTCCATTTTCATTAATCTGGCCTCCCTACCAATCTTTCCTTTAGGGTAAACCCTGATCTTTTGGTGTCCTGTAAACTATGTATGACAATTGACTGGGTTGTTCCATGACACTATGACACCATGGCCCCAAACTTTCAAACCAGTATGCCAATCAACTTGACAGCACACAACAAAAACAATGATGATGATGGGCATAAATGTTTATGTCTGTCTTTGTTTATATTAAGCAATTTCCATTTCCTCTCAACTTTCACTGTTCTATTAGGTAGGGAATAATGTTGGTGGTAAGTGTATAATCTTTAGGTTAATTACATAATATTGAAGGAAAGATGAGCTGGAACTCACACTCATTACTATTGCTGTTGAGTTGGGATTGATCATAATAGACCCTCCTCTTGTTCCAAGGCTATGTAAATCCCACGGAAGGAGATTACCCATTTTCTCTCAAAGAGCAGCTGATGATTGCAATGAACAGAGAGGCATAGCCTTTGGATTAGCAGCACAACTACTGATGGAGTATACCACCAGAGATGAAGCTTGATGAGGCTGACAGTGATGATGTCACATTTGGGACTCTTTGCTTATGTAGAGTGTAAATGACTTTTTATTTGTGTGATGGATAGTTATGCAAATGAGACAGAAAGCAAGCTGCTGATATAATTGCTGTACAGAAGTTAATTGTGCAAATTTGTGCATGGGTTCTGAGTAGCCCAAGGGGTGGCTTGTGCCAGATTGTTGGTATTTGGCACTATTCCTACTCTCTTTCATGTGTGCTTCTATACCACCAAGGTAAAAGCCTGGGAATTGTGCATTCCAGAAGGCTCCAATTTATATTTCACTGGTGAGAGATGCTCTCACTAGAATTGGAAGGCCATCATTCTTCCTCTCTAGTGGCAGACAGATGTGTGGGCTTTGGCAGATGTGGGATCTTGCAGCAGCTTCAGGCATTCTCTCATAAATCGCACATGCTGGTGCTAAGGCATCTGGGAGCATCAGTGGCATTTCCTTTAGTCTTGGTGGGTGATAGTATCAACTTCCAGTTTTTTTATGAAGTCTGGTAGTGAAGTTGAAAATGAGTGGTGGCCTCCTCTTCCCTTCATGTCCCTAGTCTTTCCAATAGTTTTGAAAGCACATAAATCTTGGTATTAAGTCCCTTTCCATGTGGAGATTTCTGTATTTTTTGTGACTATAACCTCGGTGGAAAATTATTCGAATATGTCCTTAGGTTTACGTCCTTGTAAAATACACACCATGGTTGTGATGCTTTTTTTTTTTTTTAAATATGCATGGAACTACATTAGACATGTCATTGTGTTTCTTGCTTTGCATATGTTTTTGAGATTTATCTTTGCTTTTTGCAAGTTTCTTGCTGTATAATATGTCATGGCAAGTATTTCCTGTGTATAACTTACTCATTCTCCTATGATCAAAATCCAAGTTGTCTCCAAATGCCTCTGACCATAAACAATGCCTAATTTCTCTGAGTTTATACCTTGGAGTGCATTTATTGAGTCAGGAAACAAAACAGTTTTGCTAAACACTGGCAGATCCTTTCTGGAATGGTAGTTTCCACTTTATACTAACACTGTTTTTCCTTTCTGATAACTAAAGTCAGGACTTTGCATCTCATTTTCAATTTGATTTCTCTGCTGGTAAGTCTGAGTACTTCTTCATATACATTTAAGTTTACATGGCTACTACTATTGTGAATTGATTCATTCCAGCTACCCAGTTTTCTACTGAGTTTCCACTGCTGCTTTATTGAACTTAACGTCTTTGTATCAGACTTGCGTAAGTTTAGACATGTAACCTCTGTTCCAATCAGCCATCAATATGTTGTTTTTGTGTATGTATTCTGCCATTAATCAGAAACCTTTACTCTTAAATGAGATAAAATCTGCTTATTTTTGCTTCATGATTTGTGTTTTCCGGGCTCTTATTTAAGAAGTTTCTAACCCTTAGAGCTCTAAGATGTTCTTCTGCACAGTTTTCTAAAGGCTTCATAGTCTTTATAGTCATATTTATGTTTTTAATATCTTCATATATTGTATAGATACCTACCTTAATTTTAAAGTCTATATATGAAAGTTTTTCAGCATTATACACTCAATGATCGATTTATTTTGGGGTTTGTACATCATCTTTAACATGCATATATTTATCAAGGCCATACAAACACAATGTACATAACACACACACACACACACACACACACACACACACACACACACACATTTCCAAGTTCTCTCTTCCATCTCATTGATTTATTGGTCTACTTCTGATATAGATGCATCTATTTTGATTGATAAGACTTTATACAGTATCTTATAATATTATGAGACTTTATAATATGTCCATATGTAGTAGTGCCATGTTATCTGACATTAATATTTTCTTCCAGGAAGAAAAAGCCTCCATTGGTAGTTTGTTTATTATGTGAATTATCCTATTTATAAACATTGTCCATTTTTTTATTTGGATATATTTCATCTTTTTATTATCATTTTCCATTAGGTTTTCTGTTTTATAGAAAAACTCCTTTGCTCATAATTAAATATTTTTTTGCTTTTAGTATTAAACTTATAGAGAAGTTTACTGATGTTCTTGTTGTGTACCATCATGTCAGAACAGATCCATAGCTGACGCTCCAGCAGGTTTTCAGAACCAGTACTTTGCGGGAGAGAGTTGTTCATCTTTCTCCTATGGAGCAGCTTGTGCATTTGAACCATCTTCCTTGCACTGATAGCACAATTCTTGATAGCTAAGCCAACAGAACTTCCTCTTTACCAATGAATTATTATATATACCACTTTATACAGTATACAGTGCAGTCAGGGAAAAAGTATTCGGTAATAACATATCAGATAAGGGACTTATATCCAGAATTTATGAAATACTTGAGCACCACAACAAGATAAAGGTAAATAAT
>NW_006399896.1:2013795-2043310 GCF_000299155.1 Elephantulus edwardii
TTGTTGATTGTCTTCCAGCCGAGCATGACTCATAGCGACCCCATAAACAAAAGGCCTGAAGCCCCTCTACAACCACAGACATTTATAAAAGTTCATAGAGTTTCTGGAGGCATGTTGCCTCTCCTGAGAGAGGGAGGGTGAGAGAGATAGAGAGAGTGTTTGAGAGACATTGAGAGAGTTTGAGAGAGGGAGAGAGAGAGAGAGTTTGAGAGATATTGAGAGAGAGAATGAGAATGAAAACATGCCAAGAGTAGAGGGCAGCAGTAGAACCAATAGAAGCTGAGGTTTGAAGGTGTAGTCATTTCAAACAACAATTTAGAAAGATTCACTCTTTTTTCCTATTTCCAGTAGTTCATTGTTGGCAAATTCAGATCTAGACCTCAGGGTCCTAATTCTCAGTCGAGGCCCTTTTTGAAACATTGTAAGGCTCATCATTGGGGGTTGCTTTGTGAGCTGACAACTTGCAGAAGGATGAAAGTTGGGTTGGGTGGAGGAGGGGGGGACATGATAGTTCTTGGAGGGAGTGCGGGCTTGGTGGGGGAGGCAGTGGGACCCTAAATAGAAACATTGCTTGCACAGATTTCAGCTGCAAGACTTCTTTTCTCCCCCCCCATACATTTTTACTTTGTGTGTCTGTTTTGTGGCAGCTGTGTCCCCCACAGCCTCTGACTGCTAACAACAGTCCAGAGTTACGCAGTAAGTAGTAGCAGACGCTGTGAGAAAAAAAACCCAGGGGAGCAGGCAAGCCCTAGAGCATCCTAGCTCCTACCTGCAGAGGGTCCTGGGCATCGGGCGTATACTATTAGGTCCTTGCAAGAAACGTCTGTCCTTCCTACAGGTTTGGAAAATACAGAGAGTCTGATGGAAAAGGCAGTCTTGTGGAAGTAGTTGTTCTCTGCGAAGCAGATATTAGTGCTGAGAAAGAGGAGAGCTGCACTCAGGTGAGTGCAAGGAATAGTGTCCAGAAGCTGTCCTGTGGGGTCCAGTGCCTGAGGAGGTGGCAGTCTGATGGTGATGACACTAACCAGGAACGAATAAAGCTATCACCACCACCATCTCCTCCATTTGTTGAGAATTTCTGTATTCCAGATACGATCATGAATGTTTTACAAGTATGATCTCATTTAATACCCACTTAAGCTGCGCTTGCACAAGGAGTTGTGTTGTTAAGTGGGAACAGACACATAGCTGACCTTCCAGTAGGTTGTCAGAGGCAGTTAATCACAGGAGGGAGCTTTGGTGACCTAGTGGCAAAAGGCTGCACTGTAATCTCAAAGACAGTGTAGTACAATTAACTGCCTCTGAAAAACCACTGGAGGGTCAGCTATACAACTCAATGGTACACAGCAAGAACAACAAATTTCATGAAAGTAGATGGTCCATCCTGAACACTGTGACACTGAGGTGTCAAAGGCGTTATTGGCTGGTTACCCAATGTGGACAGAGAGTGGGGTGGAGCTCCCCAAATAAAACAAGCTTGGAAGGAGGAGTGGCATCCACTTCCATAATAGCTTGCCTCCAGAAACCCTATGAACCTGGAGAGAGGATGAGAGACACCCAAGTATCGAGGACTCTCCTTCATAGGGTCGCTATGAGTTGCCTGCGACTCAGCGGCACTTAACAACAACAACAACAACAGCAACAACAACAACAGATGGTCCACCGTTCTCCCAGCAGAGCAGCTAGTGGATTCAAATTTTTCTTGTAAGCAAACCAATATAAAATAAAAATTTTAAAAAAAGAAAAGGTATAGAGATAGGATGCATCCCTGATGTACACCTTTTCTGATTTTAAACCATACAGTGTTTCTTTATTCTGTTCTGTCAATTGCTTCCTGGTCCAGGTAGAAGTTTTGCATGAGCCTGATTAAGTGTTCTGGATTCCCATTCTTCTCAAGGTCAGCCAAAATTTGTTGTGATCCACACAGTCAAACACCTTTGCTTAGTCAGTGAAACACAGATAGACATTCTTTTGAAAGGCTATTCCTTGGAAAGGGATATCATGCTTGGAAAGGTAGAGCGTCAGCAAAAGACAGATCTCAAATGAGGTGAATTGTCATGGTGACTAGAGTAATGGATTCCAGTGTGTCAGAGAGGTTGAGGCTGGCACAGAGATCTGTTGTTCACAGGGTCGCTGTGAGTCATTCTAGACTCAGTGACACCTAACAACAACTACAGCTCCCTCCCCTAGTGAACAGTTATTCGTATCCTTTTCCTTGACCCTCTTTTGTCCTGGTTCCTTCCAGTGTTCATTGCACATTGTTCTCTGCTCACCCCAGGACCCACCCACCCCCTCCCCTTCAGTTACCCTCCTATTATCACAGTTAAAGTTTTTTACAACAAAATATCAACTAAACAAACAAACAAATATGTGCATTTGGATTAGCAGAGCAGCTCATTACCACTAGGCCACCAAAGCTCCCTTGGAAAGGCTGAGGGTCTGCAAAAGAGAGGAAGGCCCTTAGTGAGATGGAATGACACAACACCTACAACAATGGCAGAGATGGTGAGGCTGGCGTAGGTGGACAAGGTTTTGACTGTTGTCCCTGGGTTGCTATGAGTCCTAGTTTACTGCACGGTATCTGGCTACGGTCTGTGGGGTTAAGTCATCTTCTTTCTGCTCACCTCTGACCTTCTACTTGTTAATCTCAGATCAATGCAGTTCTTCTCATGATAACTACATGTGGCCTATAGTGATTTTTTTTCTTCCCTGAACTTCTGGACCAATGGATCACTAATTTTGTACACATGATTTTACCATAGAAGGGTTGGGTTTTTTTTTAAACATTATTTTATTATATGGATCTTCCCAACTCAATCTTAAAATGTCCAGGAAGTGAAGGATTGCACCTCACTTGTCTCAGGATTACCTCTTTCCACCTTGTTGTTGCTGTTGTGTACCATAGAGTCAGGACCAACCCATAGCTGACCCTTCAGTGGGTTTTTAGATAATCACATGGGGGGAGATTGCCTATTCTTCTGTCATGGAGCAGCTGGTGGCCTCAAATTGTGAGCCTTGGGGATTGCAGTGCAGGCACTAGGCCATCAGAGCTCCCAACTTTCCACCTTACCCCTCCAACAAACAACTCTATAGTATTTACTATAATGGAACTATTTTAAAACAATCATGCAATTATATGTCAGAAGTCAAGTCTTTGCTTCTCAGGGATCTATCAGTAATGACCACATAGTAGTGCTCAGTAACTATTACGTGCATAATATGAGTGAAAGATTTCTAATCTCTAAAGAAATATTTTTTTTTCACTATCTGGAGGGTAAAATAAGGCTGACGGGGCAGGAAGGGTAATTTCTAAACATTGTATAAACTAAGAGAATGTTTCATTGAGCCCTTATACTCTAATTTATTGATGTCAAGTTGAAACTGACTCATAGCTGATCCTCCGGTAGGTTTTCAGATGCTGCAAATCACATGAGAGGAGACCGCCACTTTAAGTTAGCAGAGCACCTTCCTTTGAACAATGACATAATGACTCCTGGTTCATTGGCCACCACTGAGTCAATTCCAAAGCTGTGAATCATAATGAGAGTAGCTGGTGGTTTTGAACCTCTGGAGATGGTTACACTTTATGGTTAGCAGCACAACATGCTATGGACTTTGTCACCAGAGATCCTTATTCACGACCTTAAAAGCCAGCAACTGGAATAAGTAGCTAACCAGTTCTATTCTTGTTCTAGAATTTTACGATTCCACAGAGTGTGTTAAGTAACAACACAATTTGACATGTAAGAAGTTCAGCTCAAACTCTAAAATATCCTCTTTTAATTTTCCTAAAAGCTGGAACTATTTTCCTTAATTACTCATGTTTTATGTATTTTGAAAAGATAAAACAAGGAGAAAAACAAGTAGCAGCATCTGCTCTCCACATTTCTATCCCTCTGACGTCCTCGGGATACTTTCTTCTTCTCTCCCTCTTTTTCAGAGCACATGCATCTGAGAATTAAAGGGTGAATGCTTCATTTACTGCTAAATGGATTTGTGGGCTGCCTGTGAGTACAGAGAGGCAAGGAGGGAGGAGATGAGGCCCCTCAGCTTGTAGGCTTCATGCTTTAGTTAGGAGAATGGAGCTAGCAGGCAAGGAACCCAAGGAACCCAAGCTTTCTCCAAGAGCTTCCTCAGTCACACAGAAACAGCCAACTACCTCAGTCCCTGACTTGCCTTTTAGATTTTTGAGGACGAAAGACTTATTCTCAAAGCAACAGGAGATGACAGCCAAGCACTGAACTGCCTGATGGGGCCATCTGCCCACAAGACCTCAGAAAAATGAGTGTTGAGCAGGCTGAGAGAAACCTGACACATTTGTAACTCAACTTCTTTTGATGAAGCGCCTATGTGCCACAACACGAAGTTGTTAAAAATCAACCGTTGCTGCCAGCTTATTTCCAACTCATGGTGACCCCATGTGTGTAAAGCACAACTGTGCTCTGTACTATTCACAATGACTGGCTTTCAAAGTGTATCTCCAGGCCTTTCTTCCAAGGCATCTTTAGATTGGTTTGAACCTTATGGTTAGCAGCAAGCACAGAATTGTTGCACCACACCCATAGATTGCCTGAAGCTTGTTAAAGAGCACTACTCCAGGTCCTGGAGTGTGTCAGACCATTATTCAGGGTTTTATGCGTTAAAATTGGAAACTCATCCCCTTGGTCTTAGAATTGACTTATGACTGTCTCTCCATTGGGTTTCTGAGGCTCTAAATTGCTTGGGAGGAGATAGTTCATCTTTTTTTCAATGATTTGAATCATTAGAGAAGCATTCTCTTCAGGTTAGCAATGCAACTCCCTAATGACTATGCCAACTACATTTTACCACCTGTACTCTCCTATGTGGTAAAACCAACATATAACATCTTCTGTCTTGGCTGGGAAGGTACTATCACTGAGGGTCCACCAGGGTAAGTGAGAAAGCTGACAGGACCTGGTAGAGCATGGTGAGTTTCTTTCTCACTTCGTCATGTGCCCACACAAGCTTTTTACCTTGGATTTCTTTATGCCTTGGTCTCTTCTGCTCCCTCCTGGAATGTTCTCCGTATAGTTCCTTGTTAAAATCCTGCTCATCTGTTGGTTTGAAATGAAAATATCACTCCCTCTGGGAGTTTTCCTGAAGCCATGAGCAAGAAGTCCTTTCTCATTCTATCTAAACCTGCCTGTCACCCATTCTGTTTAGTGGACACTAGGCCTCATACACCCACAACTAGTGCCATAAGTATTTGTTTGACAGCTTTTATTATCCTTGGTGTTTAAGCCCTGAATGACAAAGACTGTATCTTACTGTTAATACACCTTTTGCTTGCTCTTTTGGTCACTTCTGCCCTCTCTTTTGGTCACTCTTCTGTCATTGCTCCAGTTTTATTTTTTATTGTCTCTTTGGTTGTAGTAAAAGACTCCTGACTGTCCCTCCTGCCTCCAAGTTCCCTGTTATATCAATCCATGCTCTATAAGGTCTAAAATAATCTTTCTAAGATGCAAACTTGATTTGCCTCTCTTCTGTTATGTGAGGGAGCTCTGTTATGTGGTTCAAATCCACTGATTGTGGGTGAAGAATGAGCATTCTCTTCCGGTGTGATTTATTGCTTCTGAAAACCTACTTGATGGCCAGCTATGGGTCTGTTTTGACTTGACAATACACAGCAACAATACCCTGTTATATGAAGAAGAATGTGGCATCAGGATGGGAGAGGACTGATCGATAACTTGCGTCATGTGTCTGACACAAACCTGCTAGTAGAAAATGAAGAAGACTTGCACTTAAAGGAAGAAAAATTAGAGACTACAGCTTTTAGTATGAATTACAGCTCATCATCAAGGAAAAAAATCCTCACAACTGTACCAACAAGTAACGTTGTGATAGATGGAAAAAAGATTGAATTTTTTGAACACTTAATTTCTCTAGGATCCATAATAGCAACAGGTAAGAAATTAAAAGATGTATTACATTGGGCAATTCTGCTTTCAAAATCCTCATTAAAGTGCTAATGAGCAAAGGTGCCAATTTAAAAATTAATGTGTCCTTGACCATACCATGGTATTTTCAGTTGCTTCATATGTATGTGAATTTTGGACAATGATGTGGAGGCAGAAGAATAATCAATGTCTTCGAATTTGTGGTGTTGTCAAAGAGTATTGCATATATCATGTACTGCCAAAGTAACAAACAAATTTGTCTTTGAGGAAGTGATCTTTAGAGGCAAAAATGGTGAAACTTTGTCTCACATATTTTGCACATGTTGTCAGGATGCACCCATCCTTGGAAAAAGATATTATTTATGGGAAAATAGAGTCAGTGAAGGAGAGAAAAGACTCTCAAGAAAATTGGTTGATACAGGGACTGCAACAATAGGTCACAGTCACAGTGACTGTGAGGAGGGTGCAGGATAAGGTTTAGATATATTTTTCATACGGTCACTATGAGTCAAGGTCAACTCCATAGTTCCTAACAACAGCAACAACAAAAACCCCACTCTTTAAGCACTTCAATGGAATTCCTGTTGCATTTTTTGTAAAATTGCTATAATTACTCTCAATATGGCTTCTAATAGTCCTTACAGCCAAAGCTCTATCCCTGTTCATAAATACCAATTATCTAGCTTTATTACTGTTTCTAGAACATGCATGATTTTTCCTGCATTTTTTGATGCCAACGTTACTGCTTATATTGCTTTTCCCAAACTTGAATACTAGACCAATTCCAACATTATCTTTGAAGATCCAATTAAAATAATACTTTCTTGGGAAAGATTTCCGCTTGTTGTTAACAATTAGCTGTAAAGTTTCATCTTATAATACACATTATGAAGATAGTATGAGATGATAAACAGAGCTTAACATAGTATCTGGTACTAAGATTGTCTATTAATGCTAGCTTTTATTCTTCTTGAAATTGTACCAACAGATCAAACACTGGAGGAACAAGGAAAATATAATTTGAAGTGTGGATAAATCTAGGAAAAGCTCCTCTGTTATCTTAACAAAGATGCTAATAACTAGCAAAAGAGAAAATAGCCCCTTCACGGAATAAGAAGTGGTCAATTTCCCTTTGTTATTTTATTTCCAACTTAAAGAGAAAGATAACGAGTCAGCTTTTTTCCTTAAGGAATGTGTATGCTTACTGGAAAGATCCAATCCATGGTCTGTTCATCTACTTCCTATTTATATGAAAGTTGAACAATCAATAAGGATGACAGACAAAGAATTGATGCCTTTGAAATTGGTGTTGGAGAAGAGAACTGTACATTCCATGGGCTCTCAAAAGAAGAAACAAGTCTGAGGACAGACCAATACTTGGGAAAAAGAGATCATGCTGGGAAAGGAGGCTGTTAGAGAAAGAGAGGAAAACCCTTGAAGAGGTGGATGGATACAGTGATTGTAACAACTGGCTTAAGTGTATAGGAAGTGGTGAGGACGGTCCAAACAGGATAGGGCAAGATTCAGATCTGTTATTTAGAGAGTTGCTATGAATCTGAAACTGAGGAGGACCTGAAATATTTGCTGAAAAAGGTCAAGGACAACAGCTTTCAATATGGATTAAAGCTCAACATCAAGAAAACAAAGATTCTCACCATTGCACTAATTGGTAGCATCATGATAGATAAAGAAGAATTTGAGATTGTTAACAGCTTCAGCTGGAAGATCAAAACATGAATTGTATTGGAAAAATCTGTCAGGGACCTAAGTACTGAAGAACAACAATGTCAGTGTAGAGACTAAGGTGCATTTGATCAAAGCCATGATCTTTGCAATTAGTTTCTATGAACCAGAGAACTGGACAATGACTAAGGATGACAGAAGAATTGATGCCTTTGAGTTGTGGTGCTGGAGAAGTGTCTTGAACATACCATGGGCTGCTAAGAGAAACAACAGGGTAAATTAAAACTAGGCTGCTCCTTGGAGGCAAGAATTTTGAAGCTCTGTCTCATGTACTTTGAGCTTGTTGCCAGGAGCAACTAGTCCTTGAAGAAGGACATTATTCTTGGAATGGTGTAGGGACAGTGCAAGAGAGGAAGACCCTAGATGAGATGGATTGATACAGTGACTGGGGTAATGGAGGTAGGTATGTTTGAGACAATGAAGTTGGCTCAAGATAGAGCAAGGTTCAGAGCTATTATACATATGGGTTGCTGTGAGTCACAAGCAACTCAAAGGCACATAACAATAACACTGAGTTATAGTCAACTTGATGACACTTAGCAACAACTACAAGAATTATATGCTTGCCAGAGTGCATTTTGGGAATTGTGTTTTTCTTCAGTTTCATCTACTTGGAATGTCTACATATTCTTAATCCATGCTCATTCATCTGATGGATTCTACCCATATTTAGGGAAAAAAAAGGTTGTTTATTCAATCAAGGCTTTGTAGACTTTAAGTTGTTGATCTTTTGAAATTAGACCACCAGGTTTAGAGGTGGCTTGGCCAAAGAAGCTGCTCAATTTTGGGTCCTAGCAGTTACAAAGATCAATCACATTTTCCTTCTCCAGTGTTGATCCTGTGAGAAGCAGGAAATAAGAGAGTAGCTTAGTCACACTGATAGTGCCTTACTGAAGAGCAGATCTGCCAGACTCCAACACTGACAGAGAAATGGTAATTGCATTCTCAGAGCTTCTTAGATATTGACTAGCCTTTCAGATTGTTTATGGTAATGTCTGGTTTCCCAGTGAGATTCCTTCTTCTTATTACTTGTCTTATAATAATGTCCTTTCCCCAATTTTAAGGTTAGACCACTGTGAAATGATTCAGGTATCGAATTTCTCTAGAGCAAACATATATACCCTAGACATAGCTGAGCAGGTAATAATGATGATTGAGTTAGTTGGGTTGAGTTAGTTGACTTGAATATAATAAGACGAGCTAAACTTTACAAAGTATATTGGTCACTCAATCATTTGTACATATTTTGTTTCTTAATACTAATTACAATACCCACACCACCTTTCCCACTTCTCTATAGTTCTTATCTCTATCATTCCTCCTGTCTTACTCTTTCCTGCCTCAGGGATTTACCCTTGGGAAAACACTGCTCTTTTGACCTTTTATGGTTGGTTGTTCTAAGGAATGAATGGCTCCCACTTTTAACTAATTGTGTTTTGTTGTTAAGTGCCATTGAATAGGAACTGACTCATAGCTGATCTTCAAGTAGGTATTCAGAGGCTATAAATTGCAAAGGAAGAATGTGCCCATTTTCCCTTAAGGGGAAGCAAGAGAACTTGAACTGACTATCTTTGAATTGTCAGCACAACTCTTTATCCACTAGGCCATCAGAGTTCTGTTGGGTTTATAGAGCTATCTATTGTTTGACTGAAAGTAGATCCATTGGGTAAGGAAGGGTCAGTCTTGTTTCAGGGTTGAAGAGAGACTTAGACAAAGGGCTTTAGTTTTAGAAGTTCTACCAATCTCAAACTAGTAAGTTTGCATTTAAAAAAAAATTTTTTTAAACATAAAAAAGGCTTCAAAGTTATGATACATATAGGGTCGCTATGCAATTCAACGGCACATAACAACAACATAGCCACCCTGGGTAGTCAAATGATATCCTGTTAGCTAGAATGCTGGTGGTATAAATTCATTTAGTGGTGCCATGAAAGGGAAATATTCTGCTTCCATAAAGATGATAGCAAAGAAAGTGTTAAAGAGTAATAGTTATATTGACTTGAAGGAGATGGGTTTGTCTTGATCTGGCACATATTGCTTTTGGGCAAATTGACTAACTCTAAGTATCTAGATTAATTTCTCCAGATGCTGAAAGAGGCATAGAAAGTCCCATTAGCTTTCTTAGTCTTAAATTACCTCTTAAAAGACTGTTGATAATGCTAATTCCTCACATATCTTGATAGGAGATATTGAGCTTAAATTTTAAATTCCCCTCTTTGAAGAATTCTTGCCTTAGCAGTAAACCAAGAATTTCCATGTCAATTTACACATTTGAGCCTTATATAAACCCTGAAATGTATTTACTGTAGTTACTCTCATTCTTGAGATAGGACACTGAAGCAGAGAGGTTAAGAGATGGGATCAAAGTCCCTTACAAATAGTAGGTTGAAGAGCTGACACTTGAATAAACTTTTTTTTTTTTAAAAGATGTCTTAATCTTGAGGTTTCTCTACTAAAATAAATCCTTGATGAACCTCAGGCATTGGTGATCTTTTAGGTTTCAGGAGGCATGGGAAGCTGGAAGCAGTAAAAATACAAAGAAGCCATGATAGAATGCAAAGCATTATAACTTGAGTTTGTTTACCTAACAGAAAACCAATCAAGATCAAAACACAAATCCCTCAGAAGTTAAGGTAGGTCTGAAATCTTCTTGAAACTTCTTAGTAAGCAGTAAAAACAAAACCAATGACAAATGAATCACCAATCAAACTAGTACTGAGATTGCTCTATTGAAACACGAAAGCAAATTTGTCAGCATTATAAAATAATTCAAAATAGATCATGAAGTAGAATGACAAAATCTAGGGAAAGACCAAAGCCATGACAGAGGAAAGTCATACTATCTTTATTGAAAGGTTGGTCTTCCAACAAGGCCTTTGTTGAAAGTCTGAATAAATTTTCACCTTTCCTCATTGTCAAAGTTATCCCAGTGGCTAACACTTTGGGGATGTTTCAAGATGCAATGATCTAGAAATTGGCATTTAGAAATGAAAAGGCCTGTTCACTGAAGCTTGGGTTCACTCTTGATGCAGCAGAGACTCTTAGAGCTACCCAGAGTCTATTGAGTTTTTTCTTTTTCCCTAAAAATAGATGCACTCTGACTCATTCATCAATTGTTTGTAGACATGCGCCACCCAGAATAAAATTTCTCATAAATCATGATGATCCCCACAAAACATGCCAAGGCAAATTTATTAGATGCTAGGTTTTCTTTGATGTAAAGATCATGTTGTTCTCTTTGTCTCCTTCCAAAAATCTCTATCAATGGTCACTAGACATTAAAAAAATATAACTGGTATTTAAAGACACTTGAGACTCAGAGCTAAATTCACCCTTCACAAAAGTTCAACAGCCTATGAATGACTGTTCTGTGTACTCTTTTCACCATCATTCGTTACTTCGAAGAATGAGTCAAAACATAATTTAGTACAGTATGCTGAGTTTTCACTCATTAGGTGGTAATTAATGAAAACAAGTTGTGGGGGACACTATTCTCTAGCCCTTCCTAGTTAAGTTCACCGTTTTGCTTTTAACGAGTACTCTGGCCATGCTTTCTCCAAGACATACCTGTGTTTTTCTTTTGACTGTCCATGGACAATGCAAGCCACTACGGTATCACAACATGACAAATGAACAGTGGACTTATAAGGTATCTACTAAAATAATTCATTAATTGTATCTAATAGTCAAAGTAAGCATTGTTATATCTTTTATCCATGTGGAAAGTTGCTCAAAGATCCTTCAGTGAGTTCTCCAAGATCACATAGCAAGTAAATACCTAAGATGTGATTCAAAATCAGAATTGCTGGATTCAAAATCTGCTATGCATCTTCAGCACTGCTATAAGGAGAATTGCCCACATCTTCACACTTTGCTCTCCTTATAGCCAGTAGCTACAATGATGGGCCCAAACCCATTGAGGGGAAAGGGGGCAGGGGATTGGGTAACATTCTGTTGTGCGAAGGGTTGCTATGTGTTGGAGGAGCCAATCATACAGTACCTAATAACAAAAACAGCAAATGACCACAAGTTTATTTAAAGCAAAGCACTTCTTCCTTTCCTTTCAACACAAGAGGTGGGAGCCACATCATTTAAAGGATGGTGTCTTGTACGACTGTAAAAAGTAACTTCACTAACTTTGCCATCATACGGGCAGTTGGAACGGATTCTGTTCCTCCTCTCTCTGGAGGGAACTTCGAAGACTTTCCAGGCCACTGGAGTTGATTTTTGTCTGATTTGTGCCTGCAGTGTTGAGTTTGAAATGACCTGATTGCCAGAACATTAAGAACACCTGCATTCCAGTCAAATCCAAACATTAATCAAAGACAACTGCTAGGGATTTGAGGGTTATGTGTCATCTGTGTCATCTACCCTCTTCTCTTTTCCCTCAGCAGGGATGATTGGAAGTTGATTGCAAGTCTTTTTTGATGATGCCACTTAAAACTCTTTGAAAAACAACATTCCCTTCTGCTAACAAGACAGATTATATTGAGCAATATCAAAGCATGATTACACTGCACTAATTTTAGCTAAGTCAGACATCTTCATAAAAGCCTTGCTCATGCCTGCCAACCACCACTAGTTGAGTCAAAGTGCAACCTACTTTGGAAAAAAGGGGAAGAGTGATAGTCTTCTGGCCCTGTGAAGGAACTACTGCAGCATTAAAAAAAAAAAAAAAAGTAAAACTATCAATTCTAAGTGAACAGGACTACACTAGATCTTAATTTCTAGATCTTTGCTGGGATAACTTTACAGCAATGTAGGAAAAGTGGAGAAAGATTCAGCCATTATCTTCACTAACCCCTCAACAAAGATGGTAAGACTTGATTCTGTCATAGTTTTGGTTTCTCCTAGACTGGGTTGGGTCTTAGTATTCTGCTTCAATGATCTGTTTGGAATTCCATTAATACTGAAAAACTTGCTGTCATGTTCCAATACAGCAATGTATATAGAGCTCTTTTAGGATCTCAGTACCAGTTTGATGGTTTGGGAATTTGTTTATAATATTATGAATATATGTTAAAGTAGTTCTTGCCACTCAAGGACTAACAAATGATGTGACTCTCTAATACAGCCTTCTCTAATCAACTCCCTGATACCCCGTATTTATTCCCCAAGTTACAATTAACTTTTTTGCGTCTACAGTTTATTCACAACTTTATAGTAGAGCATTGTTTTTTTTCTTTTGGGTTCTTAATGAACATCCTTGTGTTTTTGTACTTATAATAGTTTGTGTTGCCTATTTCCCCCTTCCTGTTACAGCAGCTAAACACATGCTATACTAGTTGCCATCAAGCTGGTTCTGATTCATGGGGACCCCATATGTGCCAGAGTAGAATGAAGCTTCAGAAGAGTTTCAGATGGCTGATTTGGCAGAAGTAATTGCCAGCTCTTTCTTCCTAGGCTCTCAGTAGACTTGAATCATCAACCTTTCTGTTAGAAGCCAAGAAGATAACTGTTTGTACCACCCAGCAGAACTTCAAAATTTATTGAAAAAGGTTTTGCCTCTTTCTTTACAGCAGTAGATGAAGGTTATACATAGATTGGAGGTTGCAGACTAGCTAAGTGCTGAGGACTTCATCTTTCTATTACTGATGGCCTGAAACATACATTTATTTGTTCACTCAACATTTCTAAGTTGACTCAGTAGCAAAAAAAACAAATGGCTACCGAAATACTGGTTATTAAAAGATAAGTTATGTCTTTTTGAGTCACTTTAGGATCCAAACAGAAGTGAAGCTTCCTGGGCCCTGCAGTAATTTTCAACCCAAATTCTCACGCCCTTACTTTTAATAACTGTGAATGAGGATGACTATGTTATCAGTTCCAACTTCACAATCTGTGATGTTTGGATGCTGGACAACTCCACGGTCATTCATTCATGCACTCTTTTGACTTATGTCTTATGTGAACATCTCTGAGCCAGGGAGGGAAATTGTCTCTAAATGGAAGTGACTTTTGCTCATAAATTTGAAAAGACAGTTGTCTGAAAAAGCTGACTACACATAATTAGATTTTTAGCTAAGCCTGTATCTACCCATACAGCTCTAGAAATCTTTTCAATGCACCTCTTCGGTGGACTCTGACACCCAAGGATGTGTCTGCAGGGTAAGTTTTCAAGGCTTGTCAGTTACTTATTTCTTTCCTCATCACCTCTGGGAGTTTCATATGGCTTATCTCGCCCTGTCGTGACAGCCCCAATGGCAGGCTGCAGGTCACTCTGGCTTATCACTAGTTTACATGACTTCTCTAAGCAAAATGAGCCCCACTTGACTCTGGGCCTGCGCCATATTGATTATTCACTTCAGACCCACATCTGGTTTTCATTACTCTTGGTAGCAGACCAGAGTGAGGTGCTGGGCCCACTGGTGTGGTCACTTAACAACTATCAGGATGAGCTATAAAGAAAATTTAACATATCCTGTAATTACAGTCTGGCCCAGCACAGAGGAGCTGAGGAATCTGCAGATCTGATTTCAGGACAGGAGAAAATGTTTATCGTATCTGTTCTGCACATTTATTTACCAGGGGTCGGAGGCCTGCTTGAAATACGGCCACCCTGAACCAAGACTCCTGCAGGAGCTGAGTGCGCTTGTTTAGGTCAGGAAGCTCCAGCATGGCTCCAGGCTCAGGGTCTCTTAATGCTTTTACAGGCTTTGGAATTTGGGCAGATGAAAATGGACGGGTGGGTCTTGCCTGGTGTAAACAATCCTCATTCTCTACAGTTCCTGTGCCTACCTTTCTAGCCCACTGAACACTTCTGGTGATGCTGTTATTGGATTCTGAAAGCTATTTTCTACTCTCAGAGTCTAGAAAATGTAATCACTGTATTAAATTGTGTTACTGCTGTTATTTTAGGTGCTGAGGATTGATTAAGACCCACAATGAACCCATATTATAGGGCTCTTTTGGCTGTAATCTGTATAGAAATTGTTAGGTATTTTTTCCACTGAGTTCCTGGTTAGATTCAAACCTCTGATCTCTTAGCAATTTTCTGCTGAGTTGCTAAGGGCTAAACATTGTATTGCATTAAATAAATGACAGGTAAATGCTGGGCATTTTATCTACATTTTCTCTTTTGGCCCTCACAACTTCTTCTGAATTAGGCATCAATGTGTCCATTGTAGGGAACTCTGGTGGCTAATGGTAAGGGATTGTGCTGCCAACTCAAAGTTATGTGATTAAAATCCACCAACTGCTCCGTGGGACAAAAATGAGCAACCTCTTCCTGTGTAATTCAAAGCCTCTGAAAATCTTCTAGAGGTTCAGCAATGGGTTGGTTCAGGCTCAAAAGTACTCTATAACAACAACATACCCATTTAAAAATAATTATTTTATTTTATTATTTTGTGTGTGTGTACCATTAAATTGGATCTGATCCATAAAGGAGGAGATTGCCCCTCCTTCTCCAGCAGAGCATCTGGTGGATTCGAACCACATACCTCAGGGATTGCAGTGCAGCTTCTTGAACATTTTAAAAGAAGAAGAAACTGTTCAGAGCCATGGAACTTCATTCCTGAGATAATGGAAGAGAGAAACCTCATCACAGTAACTATAAAGCATAAAGATGGGAACTATCAATGCATTTTTGTTTTTACCTGACTTACTTTTAGAGATCTTTCCTCTTAGAATTTTGACAGAATGGCCTCAATTATAGTCTGGAGAGCTGGTATGACAGTCGCTGCAAATATTGCCTTAGTGGTGGTACAAACGTTAGCCGGCTGACTGCTAAGGAAGGGCTGGAGGTTGGAGGCCACCATGATGGGAAGGCCTGGAAATCTTTACCTGGTGGACCACAGTTCTGACCTGGACAGGCCTGAGGTCACTATGAGTAGAGGCTGATTCTGTAGTGATTATATATATATATATATATGTATTTTAAATTTTGCTATGTTGTTGTTATGTGCCCTTAAATCAGTACCAACTCATAGCTGATCATCCAGAGGGCTTTCAGAGGCAGCTAATCACAGGGGAGGAGATTGGCCAGCTTTCTCTTGTGCTGGTGGATTTGTACTATCTGCCTTTGGGTAGGCAGTGGAACTCCTCACCACTAGTCTATTAGAGATATCAGAACTATAAAAAGTAAACAAATCCTGACATAGGAACTAGAAAAAGTGAACAAAATGCACATCTCTATTTTCGAAGTCATTATATTCTTAAACCAAAAAATTATGGACAATCAGGAGAAAACCCCAAACCAAGAGATTATAAAACACAGAAAGGCAGCCACAGCAATCAGTGGCCTGAGGCAAAGTTTGGTTTGATCCCTCTGAAAGAGGTCAGCATGGGGAGAAGGAAGAGGTGAACAGGACTATTCTTAAGTCAAACTATCAAGTGGGGAAGGGGGAAATTTTTTTACTTCCCTTTTCTCTTTTCCCTGTAATGGAGTTTCCTATCCCCTATCGAATGGTGCCCTCAGGAAAAGGCCAGATGGTTATATCCAAAGAAAGGTCTTATGATTAAAATTTTTGTAGTATAAATTTCACTTCCTGCGAAGGTTTGAGGTAGACAATGTCCTAGAACATGGGTAAGGAGAGGCTGCCAGGAGGAATGGAGAACTGGAAGGTGTCCACTGTGCAGTGGACAGGTGCTATGCAGGGGGCCTTTGAAGAAGTACAGCTCTAATCTAATTTTCCAGAGTAGGACATGAGCAAATTATCAGGTAGAGACAGGCTAAGTTTAAAATACCATACATTAGGAAGGATTTGAAATGTACAGGATTTTAATTTTTTTCCTATCTGGGGCAAAGGAAGTCCTGGTTGGCTTAGATGATTAACTGCTTGGCTGATGATAACTGAAAGTTATTGCAACCCATCCAGACACCTCAAAAAAAGACCTGGTGATCTACTACTGAAAGATCAACAATGGAAACCATGTAGATCACAGTTCTATACTAACAAACACAGGACCGCCATGAATCAGAATGGACTTGATGACAAGTGTGTGTGTGTGTGTGTGTGTATGTGGTGGAGTAGCTAGATTCACACTGAACTGGGATTTCTTAAACATTCTTTATTGGACACCAGCCTTAAGCTGGGGCCATGTGAAGAAGGAAAGAGCTTGAGTCGGTTTTGAGCTAGTAGGTTTATACTTCGAACATGTAAAATCTACTCCCTTCATTGCCTCGTCTGCCTTTGACCATTTCAAAGTCACTCACTCTTGGGAATTAATGACTTGTCAAGACCTTGTTGTTGTTGTGCTGTCAAGTTGCCTGTGACTCATAGTGACTCTATGTACAACAGCCTTAAACACTGCTCTACCCTGTGCCAATCTCACTGTCTCCAACACACCCATCCTGATTACCACAGTAACTGAAACAATCCACCTCATAGATAGCCTTCCTCTCTTGTGCTGTCCCTCTACCTTCCCAAGCATAATATCCCTCTTCAAGGACTGATCCACCCTGCAAAATGTTCAAAATATGTCAGATGAAGCTTCAGAACCCTTGCCTCCAAGGAGCAAGCAGTCTTACCCTTTCTAGGATGAACCTGTTTATTCCCCTCGCAGTCCATATTCAATACTCTTCTCCAGAACCACAACTCAAAGGTGTCAATTATCTTTCTATCATCCTTAGTCACTGTCCAGATTTCTGATGCATAGCAAGTAATTGCAAAGACTATAGCCTGTATCAGGCACACCTTAGTCTCCAGACTGATATTGTTGCTCTTCAGTACTTTGGAGAGGTCCCGGATAGGAAATTTTCCCAATGCAAATCATCTTTTACTTTCCTGACTGCTGTTAGCAAGAGTGTTGATTGCGGAGCCAAGAAAACGAAAACTGTTAACAATCTCAATCTTTTCACCATCTATCATCATGCTATCTATTGGCCCAGTGTGTTCTTGATGTTGCGCTTTAATCCATACTGAAGGCTGCTATCCTTGATCTTCTGCAGTTAGTTCTTCAGGTCCTCCTCAGTTTTAGCAAGCAGGGTTGTGTCATCTGCATAACGCAAGTTGTCGATGAGTCTTCCTCCAATCCTGATGCCACATGTCTCCTCATAGAGCCCAGCCTCATGGATAATCTGTTTTGTGCATATATTGAAAAGGTATGGAGATAGGACACATCCCTGGCGTAAGCCCTTCCCAGTTTTGAACCATTTCCTTACTCTGTTCTGATGACTGCCTCCTGGTGCAAGTGTAAGTTTCAAAAAAGTATGATCAGGTGTTCTGGGATTCCCATTCTTCTCAGAATTAGCCACAGTTTGTTGTTATGCACACAAGATAAAGGTTCTGGAAATACAAAACAGTGTGTGCATCGAAGAACAGGTATTGGAGCAGTTTTTGTTTGGGCAGTAAAGAAGTCTCCCAATTTTGCTCTCTCACATTAGTGATTGTGAAAATTCTGGTTTCTGAAATTTTTGTACATGTAAATAGACGTAGGAACTCTAAGTTTCTATTGTAGATACCAATAAAAATGCCAATAATGTGCTTTTAAAAATTTCTTTACTGGTTTGCATACAATCTTCCTTACACATGGTGCTTCATTCATATATATTATGTTTAAACAATCATTCACATGCATTGTGCTTTACATAATTAATGAATATTGATCTATGCCTCTTATCCCATCATCACTTCAAGTCCCTGTTATTTCATTCCTGTTCTTTTACTGCTCCCCCCAGCTGCCCTCTAATCTCTGCTATCTTAGTGATTTCCCCTACAATAATGCTCTTTTTTAATCAGGGTGTGTGTGTGTGTGTGTGTGTGTATACTGTCAAATCAGATCTGACTGGTACAGGAGGAGATTGTTCTTTTTTCTCCAGAAGAGCATCTGGTGGATTTGAACCGCTCACCTCTAGAATTTCAGTGCAGCTTCTTGCCACTAGGCCACTAGAGCTCGCCCAATAATGCTCTTTTACGGTTTCAAATTCTTCATATTTGGGAGGGCTATAGCAGATATCTGTAACTACAGACAGAGAGGGCTTGCTAACTTATAAATAGCTCTGGGACTCTGATTATACATGTTGCTCACTCCAGAAACTTCCTGAATTCATTAAAAGGAATAAAAACTATAAATAGGAAAGAAGAGATTTAAAACAAACTTTGGAAACTAGAAAGTGGATAACAACGATGTGCTGGAAGGCCAGAAGGATGATTAAGAAGAATCTACAGAGCCCTGGAAAGGGCCCCAGGGTGAAGGGAAGGCACTTTTCTGAATAAAGATCACCAGATTCTCTTAACCAACCTGGAAAGCCCCTCCTCAACCATTGATACCACTGAGAGCTTATTCTCTGGAGAAGCTGAAAGCAGCTCTGGATTTAAGACCATGAGCTCAGCAGAAAGGGGCTACCAAAAAGAAGGGGATTAAGTGAAGGTTTACATACCAACATTGATGTACTCAGCTCTGTTTCTGGAGGCAGCTCTTGGAATGTAGACATGGTTTAACCCACCCCCACCTCTGCTCCACCAACAGGACATTGGATGCTTCTTTCGAGGGGAAGATACCTAAAGAAGGGAGACCTAAAAAGGTTCCTCATGGAAATAACCAGATGACAACCTCCCGTGGATCTCACAAGCTGAGAAAGACCTTATGCAACTAACTTATTAATGTAATGCTTACATGGAATGAGAAAATAAGGATCATCATGCATTTCAGGAAAATCTCTAAAGTGGAACTACCAAAACTCAAACCAGTTCCATTGCTGTGGAGTTGGATTCCAACATAATGACCTGGAGACCATAATACACAAAAGAAAGAAGGGACCGTAGAAACACATGATCTAAAAGTATGTAACTCAGATCAGGAAGACAGTATAGAGAACAGAAGCAAATTTAAGTTCCTTAATTAATAACATTTTCAAAAATATAAGAATTTTTTTTTAATTTCAGTGTGCACATTGTCTTTCAAATGATCATTCTCATTCATTGTGTTTTATAAAATAAATCACTCATGCATGCCCACTGTGACCTTGCCTTTTACATGGCCTTTTTCGAATCTAGCTTGAATTTCTGATACTTCCCTGATATATTGCTCTAGCTATCTTGGAGTTTTCTCTTCAGGAAGACTTTGCTTGCATGTGATATTAATGATATTGCCTTATCTTTTCTGTATTATGTGGTTGCATTATAATTGCCAACTCTTGCTGTTAAACTCTGGAGTTTTTGAGAAAGACTTCTAACTTTGCATGCTTTAGTGTTAAGAGTAGCTTAAATCTGATCATATTATAACTAATTAAGTTCTAAAATGTTAGACAAATCCTTTCCTAGACTTAATTTGCTGTAGGAAGAATGTTTTTTTCCCCCTTTTCCTTTTTTTTTTTTAAATGGAATGTTCTCATTTTAAAAGCTATTGACATGGTGCTATTGATATTGTAGATGTGATAGCCATCTCTGTTTTTACGTGACAATATGAGAGGCTATATGTACCCTCTCTTTTGATATAGTTGAGTTCCAACCAGTTGCTACCTCAATTTTCATAGTTTCATAGTTCAATTTTCTATATTTCACTTACATACACACAATTCTAATAGGGTTTTAATTTGTAAAAATATATAAAAAATTTAGTTATAATTTTATTTTAATTTGTAAAAAAATTTAGTTATGGTTTGGAAAAATGATCCAGAAACTGCTGTCAAGGACCATTCCAAAGTTTAAAGTAGGCAGATGTCAATTTAAAGACCAAGGTGCACTTGATTCAAACAATGATCTTTTCAATTACTTCCTATGCATCAGAAAGTTGGACAATGAATAAGGATGACAGAATAGTAATTAATCCCTTTGAATCAGTGTTGGAGAAGAATGCTGAATATCCCAAGAACTGTCGAAAGAACAAACAAATCTGTCTTAGAGGAGGTGCAACCTGGGTGCTCTTTCTAGACAAAAATGATGAAACTTGATATCAGATACTTTGGTCATGTTGTCAGGAGAGTGAAGTCTTTAAAAAAAAAAAAAGACATAATGCTAGGAGAAGTGGAGGGTAATAGAAAGAGAGAGGTGAGATGGATAACACAGAACTATAAATTTGAGCTTGAGTTTATCAGAGATCATTTGGATGGTGCAAGACAGGGCAAGGTTTAGTTCCGTTGTTCACAGGGTCATTATGAGTCATAGTCAACTCGACAGCATCTAAAAACAACAACCCATCATAAAATGCATTGCCTTTGAATTGAAATCAATTAATACTTGACCTTCTAGTGGGTTTTTGTAGTCTGTAAATCACATTGGAGGATCCATACAGCCAGAGAGATGTGGCCTCTGGTTTGGCCGTATACTTCTCTGCTAAGACACCAGCTTTATTTGCAGGTTTCAAAGCAAGAAATGGAGATGTTGAGAGCTAACAATCTTACTCAAAGTGTTTGGTCTCAGTACTGGTGTAAACATTCTGTGTGGTCCACTTCAAGGCGAGGCAAATAGAACTCATGCCTGTAGATGTTAGATTGATTCTAACTACTAAATTAAGCCCTTCTTATATTCCTATAAGATGGAGAGGTCCACTTCTGCGTTCTCAATTCTGTTCCATTTGTCTATGTGCCTGTAGTTTTACCAGTATCATGCTGCTTTTGTTATTAGAGCTGTGTGGTAGGTTTTAGGACCAGGGAGTGCTATGCCTCCCACTTTCTATTTTTTTTTTTTTCTTTTTTATTTTTCAGAAGTGCTTTACTTATTTGAGGTATTTTTTCATTCTAAATATACTTGCCAATTAGTTTTTCTATCTCTGAAAAATGAATTTGGAATCTATATTGACATTGTGCTAAACATGTAGATTGCTTTGGGTAGGACTGTAATTTTCACTATATTGAGTTTGCTTATTCATGAGTAACTTCTTCCTTTATTACCTTTGGCTCTTGGTCATATAAAATTTTTAGTTTCAGTTAATTCTTTTTGGTACAGTGATTTTGTTGTTCCCTCCATCTTATGCTTCCTGAATCATTCAGCACATTGTCCATAGCATCCTTCAAGATTATGACTAGAGGCTTAAATTGACCTTTTAGTTCTTTCTGCTTGAAATGCTGATTGATTTTTCTTTTTATTTTCCAATTCCAGCTCTATGAACATATCATAATAATACTTTTTGTTCTTTTCTAGAGCTGTCCTTTGGAACCTTCTGTTCAGCTCTTTTACTTCAACATCTTTTCCCTTTATTTGGCTTCTTGATGCCCTAATGCAATTTTCAGAGTCTCTTCTAACATTCATTTTAGTTTTTCCTTTATCCTCTGTCTTTTTAATAGACCTTTTCTGTTTTCATGAATGATATCCTTGATGTCATCCCACAACTCATCTAATCTTCAGTCATTTGTATTCTATGCTTCAGATCTATTCTTAAGGTGATTTTGAAATTTAAGTGTAATTGACTCAGGATCAGTTTTCATAGACTTGTTTTATTTTCTTTTGTATCAATTTGAACTTGCACATAAGTAATTGATGACCTATTCCACAGTCTCTCTGGCCTAGTTTTGACTGCTGATATTGAGCTTCTCCAATGATTTCTTCCACAGATATAGTCAATCTGATTCTTCTGTAGTCCATCAAGTAAGGTCCATGCATAAAGTCTCCATTTGTGTTTTTATAAGAAGTATTTGCAATGACTAAACAAAAACGACTGGAACAGCACATCAGCAGAGAACTACCAGAAGTCCAGGCTGGGTTTAGAAGAGGTCGTGGTACTAGGGATATTGTAGCTGATGTTAGATGGATCTTGGCTGAAAACAGAGAATACCAGAGGAATGTCTATCTGTGTTTCATTGACTATGCAAAGGTATTTGACTGTGTGGATCATAACAAACTGTGGCTGACTCTGAGAAGAATGGGAATCCCAGAACACTTGATCGTGCTAATGCGAAACCTATACTTGGACCAGGAGGCAGTAGTTGGAACAGAGCAGGGTAACACTGCATGGTCCAAAATAGGGAAGGGTGTATGCCAGGAATGCATCCTGTCTCCATACCTTTTCAACATGTATGCAGAGCAGATTATTCGAGAGGCTGGGCTCTATGAGGAGAAATGTGGGGTCAAGGTTGGGGGATGATTTATCAACAATCTGCGTTATGCAGATGACACAACACTGCTTGCTGAAACTGAAGAGGACCTGAAACACCTGCTGCAGAGGGTCAAGGACTGCAGCCTACAATATGGATTGAGGCTCAATGTCAAGAAGACAAAGATTCTCACCACTGGACCAATTGGCAGCATCAGGATGGATGGTGAAGAGATTGAGATTGTACACAGCTTTAGCTTGCTTGGCTCCATAGTCAACAGTCTTGGCACCAGCATCCAGGAAATTAAAAGGCGCATTGCCATGGGAAAGTCTGCTGTTAGGGACCTCTCCAAAGTACTGAAGAGCAATGTTGTCTCTTTGGAGATTAAGGTGTGTTTGATACAGGCCATGGTCTTCACAATCACTTGTTATGCATCAGAGAGTTGGACAATGACCAAGGAGGATAGAAGGAGAATTGATGCCTTTGAGCTGTGGTGCTGGAGAAGAGTATTGAGAATACCATGGACTGCTAGGAAAACAAATAGATTCATCCTAGAAAGGGTCAAACTGGGCTGCTCCTTGGAGGCAAGGATTCTGAGGCTCTGTCTAACATACTTTGGACATGTTGTGAGGAGAGACCGGTCCTTGGAGAAGGACATCAGGCTTGGGAGGGTGGAGGGATGGCGCAGGAGGGGAAGACCCTCTATGACGTGGATTGATTCAGTGACTGGGATAATCGGGATGGGAGTGTCAGAGACAGTGCAATTGGCACAGGACAGAGCGGAGTTTAGGGCTGTTGTACATAGGGTCGCTATGAGTCGCAAGCGACTCGATGGCACATAACAACAAACAACAACAAATTACTGAACATACAAAATTCATTCTATTTCTAACCCCATTTCTGTCACCAAGTCCATATTTTCTAACCACCCTTCCTTCTTCAGTGTTTCAAACTTTTACATTCCAGTCACTAATTTTCATTAACAAATCTTGATTGGATGTTTGGTCAATTATAGACTGCAAGGTTTGGTAAAAATTTTCAATTTCCTTCTCTTTAGCTTTTGCTATAGGATCGTATATTTGAATAATAGTAAGAGGTACTTCTTGTATGGAAATTAATACACATATGGATATCCTATCACTCACAACATTGTGCTTTAAGATAGAACTTGAAATTGTCTTTTTAAGTATGAACGCAACATTATTCTTCTTCTGAGTTTAATCTCAAGCATATTATACCATGTGATTGTCTGAGTCAAAGTGGCCAAAATTAGTGTATCTCATCTCATTAATGCCTAGGTTGTTGATGTTCATGCATTCCATTTATTTTTTCTAACATTCATGATTCATACATTACATGTTACAATTATTTAGGAATACTTGCCACTGTTTTTCCTCATTTTGATTGACTTTCAATCTGGTCTCTACCTCTTACACTGTACTATCCGTGTTCCTCTACTATTCATAGAGTTTTCAGAGGCCTGCTTTGTCTTAATCAGAGAGCTCTGCTAAAACCTGTCCATCATGGGTAACCCTTGTGACATTTGACACACTGGTACCAGAGCCTTCAGTATCTCAGCAACCCACAAGTTACTTTGGTACAGCAAACTGATAGTCAAATGAATTCCCTAAACACAACAAAACAACAATTTAGTGTTGTCCCTCTAGTAGCAAATCAGGCCTATCATGTTACCAGATCCAGTTGAAGCCTGTATCAATGTGGCAGGATGTGCTCTTGACGGATTTTGACGCATTTAGCTGAACTCATCACTGGCACATGGAGAGAATATCCAAATATGTATATTAAGGTCACATAGCAGTCTCTGCTAAATCCTTGCTTCTAGTGCTTCACATAAGTGTGGAGAACCACAGACGACTGTTGATCACAAAGGCCTGACTTCTGGGTTCCAATTGCTTTAAATAGGAGACCCTAGCCACTACTGGACTGTTGATCAAAAAACTCTGCCTTCCATGTCCCAACTGATTTAAATAAGGTGTTGGTGAAAAATAATGCCCCAGGTATTAATGGGATACTGATTGATAGGTTTCAATTAAACGATGTAGCTATGGATATGCTCACCAGTCAATGCCAGGAAATTTGGAAGAAGTCTATCTGTCCAACTTAATGGAAAAGATCCATATTATTTCCCATTCCCAAGAAAGGTGGTCCAACAAAGTGTGGAAACCATTTAACAACAGCATTAAGATCACATGCAAGCAAAATACTGCTGAAGAGCATTAAAAAATTGTTAGAAAGCTACATACATAGGGAACTTCCATAAGTCAAACAGGATTTAGAAAAGGCTATGACACCAGGAATATCATTGCTGGTGTCAAATGGTTCCTTGCTGAAAATAAAGAATATCAGAAAAATGTCTATTTATAGTTTATTGACTATTCAAAGCCATTTGACCGTGTGGATCATAACAAGTTATGGCTAACTTGAGAAGAATAGGAATCCCAGAACACTTCATTGTGCTCATGTGAAACCTAAACCTAGATTAAGTGCCTATTGTGCAAACGGAGCAAGGGAACACTGTGTTGTTAATTGAGTCGTAGGAGACTCATAGTAGGCCTATGAATGAAAGACCTGAACTTTCTTCATATAACTTTCTTCATGTCTCCAAGTTCATAGGGTTTCCTGAGGCAAGTAATTTTGGAAGTGAATGACACTCCCTACTTCCAAGCTTATTTTAATTGGGGAGCTCCACCAAACACTGTCCACCATGGATTCCCATTATCATATTTAGCACATCAGTGTCACAGTTCAGCATCACAGCAATCACGAGTTACCTCTGTATAGCAAATGGACAGACCCTTGTTATATACCATTTAGGAGGATGTTTGACCAAAACCAGGCGTAAGGACCACAGATTAAAATCACCCACCTTTGGCTTGGTAGCATCACTTTCTGTCCACTAGGCCAATTGAACTCTATGTTGTTGTTTTTGTTAATTTCCATTGAGTCTTAGGCTACTCATAGCCGGCAAAGCCTTCTTCCTTGGCACAAGAGAACTGACCTTTCCACATTTTTAAGATTAATTAGGGCAGATTTTTATATTAAGAGTCTTTAGGGGGGGACGTTCCATTGTGGTTTAGCTAGGTGGGTGATTTCTAGGGAGGGAAGCAAGGGGCACTCCATGGTAGTTTAGTCAGATGGGTGAGGCTGTTCACTCCCTTTGTTGACATGTTGATGTTCATTGAGTCCTTCATTCTTGCTTTGACCTTGGTCCCTGCCAGACATTTGGTTTTAGTCCTAGGTCCTTGATCCCCTTTGAGTTGTATGGTGTGAGCTGTAGGTCTTGTATGAGTTTTTGCAGATAGTTTTCCAATTTTCCCAACATCGTGTGTTAAAAAGGCTGTCATCTCCCCACTTAACTAATTTCATTTCCTTGTCCAAAATCAGTAGGCCATAGGTAGATGGACTGATTTCTGGGTTGTCAACTCTATTCCATTGATCTATGTGTCTGTCATTGTACCAGTACCACACTGTCTTGACCACTACAACAATGTAGTAGGACTTGAAATCAGGGAGTGAGATGCCTCCTACTTAGAAAACCCTAAAGACTCAGCAAGAAACTACTGGGCAAAAGAGCAAAGTGAGTGGCTACAAGATCAACATACAAAAATTAATTGGATTTCTCTACAGTGACAAAGAGAATACAGATCTAGAGATAAGAAAAACAATACCCTTCACAATAGCTAATCACAAGATTAAGTACTTAGGAGTAAATCTAAGTAGAAACATAAAGGATCTGTTCCAAGAAAATTATGAAACATTACTACAAGAAACAAAAAGAGACCTGGAGAAATGGACGAATATACCTTGCTCGTGGATAGGAAGACTCAATATTGTGAAAATGACAATACTACCAAAGGCAATTTATGCGTTTAATGCAACCCCAATACAAATACCAATTCCATTCTTCAATGAGATGGAAAAGGCAATCTCCAATTTCATTTGGAATGGAAAGAGACACTCCTGAAAAGTGGTTATTTTTAAGTGAAAAAGCAGGATGAAAGGCTTTATCATTACACTCCTTGCAGGGATTTCTCACACCACCCTCTTCCACAAAAGACTACAGGTATCAGTTATTGTTATGCACTTTTGGTCACCTGAGTCTCATAGTGGCCTACAGCTCTGGAGTCTGCCCTGTCCTGAGCCATTCTCAGTCTCCAACACACCAGCCCCCACTGCCCCAGGCACTGAGTCAATCCACCTCCCGGGGTCTTCTTATCCTGCCCTGTCCTTCCACCCTCCAAGCAAGGTGTCCCTCTCCAAGGACTGGCTCTCCTGGCCACATGCCTTAAGGATGTGAGGATGGGCTTAGAATTCTTTGCCTCCATGACAGCCCTGCTTGTTCTTCAGGGGGTCTACTCCAGCGTGGGGTCCACCAGCACGGGTCTGCTCTAGTGCCGGGTCTATCATGGGGGTCCTCTCCAGTACAGGTGTCCACTTAGCATGGGGTTGCACTCCAGCACGGGGGTCCACTCCACCCTTCCCAACACCTTGTGCTCTTCCAAGGGACAACATCTCCTAGAAACATGTCCAAAGTATGTGAGCAGAAGCCTCATCATTCTTGCCTCCAAAGAGCACTCCAGTTGCACCCTCTCCAAGACATATCTTCTCGTTCTCTTGACTGTTCATGGAAAGTTCAGTGCTTTCTCCAACACCACAGCTCAAAGGCATAAATTCTTTTTCTATTATGCTTATTCATTATACAGCTCTCAGATGCATAGCTAGTAATTGAAAAGACTACAGCCTGAATCAGACACACCTTAGCCCTCAAACTGACATCACTACTCCTCAATAATTTGGAAAGCTTCCTAACTGCAGATTTTCCCAGTGCAATGCATCTACATCTCAATCTACTCTCTATGCATTGTGATCTCTTTTCCTGACATTGAAATCCAGTCCACACCAAAGGCTGCATTCCTTGGTCTTCTGCAACAAGTGCCTCAAACCCTCCTCACTTTCAGGAAGTAAGATTGTGTCATCTGCATAATGCAGATTATTGATGACTCTACATCCAATCCTGATGCCACTCACCTGCTCACGGAGTCCAGCTTCTTGGATAATTTGCTCAGTATACAGATTGAATAGATACGGAGATAGAATACAACCCTGGCACACTCCCTTCACAATTCCAAACAATGCAGTGTTCCCCTGTTCTGTATGCAAAACAGCCTCTTGGTCCACATAAAGGTTACTCACGAGCACAATCAAGTGCTCTGGAATTCTATTCTTCTCAATATCAGTCACAACGTGTCATGATCCACTTAGTTAAATGCCTTGTATAGTCAATAAAGCACAAATAGGCATTTTGTTGGTATTCCTTACTTTCAGCCAGGATCCATTTAACATCAGCAATTATATCCCTAGTGCCATGGCCTCTTCTAAATTCTGCTTGAACTTCTGGCAGTTCCTTATCTATGTACTGTTCCAGCCATTTTCCCGCTATTTTTGGCAGTATTTTGCTTGCATGTGATATTGATGATACTGTTCGGTAATTTCCACATTCAATTGGATCACTTGTCTTGATAAGGGGAATAAATGTGGACCTTTTCCAATCCTTTGGCCAGACAGCTGTCCTTAAAATTTCCTAGCATAGACTGGTGAGTGCATCCAAGGCTGCATCTACTAATGAAAACAAGTCAATTAGTATTTTTTCCACATTATTTTTATTTTATATTGGTTTACATACAAAATTCTTATAACTTATGTATCAGTCATGTACATTGTGTTTCACAATCCTACATTCACAATGTGTTTCAAACAATCACTAATAAATATAGTGTTTTATAAAACTAGTTACTCTTGATCTATATTTACTTTTACCTCATCTTTTCCGTTTCCCATTGCATCTTTATTAATTTCTTTATCCACCTAGCTCCTCCATCAAACTCTGTTATCCTAGTGTTCTTCTCACTTCCCCATCCTTTGCTCTTCTGCTTCTCTCTCCTTTTGGACTTTTATCCACATCTTACCAGTTATCTGTCTATTTTTACAATGATAATCTTATGCAAAATTTACCCCTATGAGACAGAGTTAGTTTCATGAGTAATGCAATCTAGACTTTCCCATGTTGTATGTTGTTGTTGCTGATGTGAGTTGGAACCAACCCATAGCTGACCCTCACGTGGGTTTTCAGAGGCAGTTTACCACATAGAAGGAAATTGCCCATCATTTTCCCATGGATCTTCTGTTGGATCAGAATTGTTTGCCTTCAGGATTGCAGCACAGCTTCTTATCATTTGACCACCAGAACTAGTATTTTACAAAATCATTGTTCTTTAGTTATCTTCCCTCCTTGCCTCCTCCTCCACCCATTTAGATTGTAGTTTAAATCTGTCTCCTGTTCTTGATTGCTAATTGCAGTATATGCAATATCTGACAGCCCATGCGGTTCAGATTGATTTTACTTTCACTTTTCAGAAAGTATTTTAAAATTTTTGACAAAACACCAGTCTGCCTTCTGTAGTGGTTATGCCATTTTACATTCCTGCCAATGATACATGAAAGTTTCAATCTCTGCCTTATCACCAACATTTGTTGTTTGCTGCCCAGTTAAACATTACCTTTGTTGCTGAGGTGAGATACCTCATTATTGTTTTGGTTTGCATTTCTATAAGAGTGATTGGCCTTTAGCATTTCTTCATGTGGTTGTTTTTGTTTTTTATTTTAATATTATCGTTGGTGAAGAGTCATTTCACATCTTCTGCCATTAAGTAAGTGAGTATCTTGTTCTTGATGAAGTTCTGGAATATTCCAGAAAATTTAGATATGAGTCTGTTGTCAGTTATGTCACTGCCAAATATTTTTTCCAAGTTTTCAGGCTTTCTTTCTATCGTATTGGATAAGGTTTTTTATGTACAAAAAGATTTAATTTTTAGAAAGTCCCATTCATCTGTTTTATCCTCTTTTGATCATGCATTTT
>NW_006399896.1:2045150-2057215 GCF_000299155.1 Elephantulus edwardii
AGAAGGAAATTGCTCATATTTCTATCATGGAGCAGCTGGTGGATTTGAACCAAGTACTTTCAGAATTGCAGCACAGCTTCTTGCTAATAGACCACAGAGCCCCTATGTTATATATTAAGCCTTATAAATATGGTCCTATTTTTCCTCTATGATCTTCATACTTTTTAAATTTCCCCCCAGGTTCCAGATTCACCTTGAGTTGGTTTTGTGTATGGTGTAAAATGTGGATCTTGTTTCAGTTTTTTGCAGGTAGATGTCTAGTTTTAGCAGCACTGTTTATGACAGCACTGTTTATTAAAGAGGTTGTCATTTCCACATTTAAAGGATTTCTTTTTCTTGTCAAAGTTCTGTTTATTGTAAGTAGATAGGTTAATTTCTGGGTTCTTCACTCTATTCCATTGGTCTATGTGTCTGTCACTATACCAGTACCATGCTGTTTTGATTACTATGACTGTGCAGTAGAGTTAGAAGCCCTACTTTTTCATTGGTTTACATATGATCTTCATATGTATTGTGATTCATTCCGTGTAACAGATTTTAAGATCAGGAAGTATGATCCCTTCGACTTTGTTTTCTTTTTTCAGTAGAGTTTTGCTTATTTGGATCCTCTTTCCTTTCCAAGTAAAGTTGTGAGTTGCATTGAACCTCTATATTGCTTTTGGTAGAATTGTTATGTTCACATGATTGAGTCTTCCTATCTATGAGGATAGGAGGAGGGAGCTCTGGTGGCCTAGTGGTAAGAAACTATGCTGCCAATCCAAGGACAAATAGTTTGAATCTACTAGCTACTCTTTGAGATAAAGAGGCACAATCCTGCCACCCCACCCCATGATTTACTGCCTCTGAAAACCTGTTGGAGGGTCAGTTTGAGTTGGTTCTGACTTGACACACAACAATAAGTAACAACATCTGTGAACATGGTATATGATTCCATTTCTCTGTATCTCTTTTTGTTTCTTGTAGTAGAGTTTTCAAATTTTCTTTATATGGGTCTTTTGTGGCTCTAGTTGGATTTGTTCTTAAGCATGTCATCTTATTGTTGGCCACTGTAATTGGTGTTGTTTATCTTATTTCCTTTTCTGTGTTTTCTTTTTACTGTAGAGAAATTTGACAGATTTTTGTATGCTGATCTTGTATGCTGCTGTTCTGCTGAATTTGTCTACTAGGCCCAACAGTTTTCTTGTTGGACCTTTAGGGTTTTCTGTGTATATTATCAAAGCATCTGCACATAGAGATAGTCTTACCTCTTCCTTCTCTTGCTTATTGCTCTAACCAGAACTTCTAAAACAATAGTGTATATGAGTTTTGATAGTAGGTATTCTTGCCTAGTCCCTGTTTGCAAAAAAAAAAGTACTCAGTAATTTTTTTTCTTAGACAATCCATGCTTTATCAGTAATTGGAAGTAGTAAACAAAAGTTTAGGGATCTTCCATCATTATTTGGTATATTTAATTAAGTTAGTGTTAATTTTAAACGATTGATTTTGCGGGAGGAGTGCTGGTGATGAGTGAAAGGCACTTCCCCATTGTTTGAGATATGGACAGGAATTAGGAGAACCCTGGAGCCACTTCCCCTCACCAAGCCTGAGACTTGCCACCAACTCTGACCATACTTCTCCTCTTCATCTTGTCTGTCTTTGGTTTTTGAGGAAAAGACAAAGGAAGATGCGCAAGATGAGAGAAGATATGATTCTCATGCATCAGACCCTTGTTTTTTTTTAAAAAAAAGTGGGACGAGAGTCACAACTTTCAAAGGGAGAGTCATAGGAGAGTCCTGCCAGTTCCTTGGCTCTAGTTTCCATAGTTTAACTTCATCCAGTAAATGCTGCCTAGAACTAAGCACATTTTTTGTGGTGCACAGTGCAAGATGAATATGTGGGACCTCTTGTTAAAGCGTTACTCTAAGTGTGGGCCCTTTTGAGTGGGTGCTTCTGTGTGTGTGCCCTGATTACATCCCTTGGGAACTTGTCCTGGGGCTCCAGATGAGCGTTTCAAATACTGGGCTCTGATAATGAGTTTCTTTTATTTATTTATTCGTTTTTCTTAAAAGGTCTTATAAAATTTTATAGAAACTCATCTACAACCAGGAGAGGATAAAATAGATGAAGGGGACCCTCTAAGAATCAAATCCCTATGCATATCCAAAAACTTCTCCAACAGGGTAAAAAGGAAGCCACAGACTGAGAAAATGTATTTGGTAATGACGTGTCAGATCAGGGACTTACATATAGAATTTATAAAATATTTGAGCACCACAACAAGATAAAGGTAAATAATCCAGTTGAAAAATAGGCACAGAATATGAACAGACACTTCACCAAAGAATACATTTAGATGGCCAACAAGCACATGAAGAAATTTTCAAAATCCCTAGCTCGAAGAGAGATGCAAATCAAAACAACTATGAGATATCATCTCACCCCAGTCAGAATAGCAAAATTTAACAGAACAGCAAGCAACAAGTGCTGGCGAGGTTGTGGAGAAACTGGAACCCTTATTCACTGTTGGTGGAAGTGAAAATGGTGCAACCACTGTGGAAGGCGGTGTGGAGCTTTCTCAAAAAGTTGCAAATAGATATATCATTTGACTCAGCAATTCCACTACTGGGAATATACCCCAAAGAGACCGCAACTGCCACTCAAACAGATATACGCACACCCATGTTTATTGTGACTTTGTTCACAATAGCAAGGAGTTGGAAACAACCTTAAGTGCTCATCAAAAAACAAATGGATAGAGAAGCTGTGGTATATTCACACAATGGAATACTATGCTGCATTTAAAAACAAGGAACTCATGCAATATTTTTTAAGATGGGTGACCCTGGATGACATTATACTGAGTGAAATATCTCAGTCACAAAAGGACAAATACTGCATGGTGCCACTGTTGTAGAATGGGACTGACATCAGGGTTGGGGTAAGACTGAGAAAAGCTGGATAATGATATATACTGCATTGAAACAGATGAGTTTAAAAGCTATGTATGATAGGGTATTATGGTTATCAAAAGAGTCCGGAATTAAGCTTGCATAGTGGAGTATACTCAGGGCGGCGGGGTGGGGGGTGTGGTTTGAGGGGGGGATTGTATACTAATGAAAGAATTTTTCTTTTACTTTTCAAAGAGAGGAGTGAACTGGGGGGGAGGGCTGGGATGGGAGAAAAGTGCAACAATGGATGAATGGAAATCCAACATCTCTGTAAATGCTCATTAAAATTAATAAAATAAAAAAATAGAAACTCAAAAAGAAATAAAAAAGGATACTCATGTACCAAATTAAAAAAAATAGTGCCATATACCTTTGAAGTGTTTTCTGTGACACCTCCTCCCCAGAAATGATGACTGTTCTGATGGCACAAGGGCTGACCACTCCTGTGAGCCTCTACACCTTTACTTCTTGTTGTTGGCTGCTGTCTCTCATGTGCAATGAAGTGAAAGCTGCTTGTCAGGGCCAGCCCTGTAACTGGTTTTGCATCCCTCCCTTGTGCATAGAGTGTCCTACATATTCCTACGAGCAATCAATTAGAAATTAGAAAAAAAAAGAAGGGCCGAGAGAGTATTGCTTAAGATAATTGTGTGAAAGACTGGATCATGTAAGGCCTAGGATTAACCAGCTCCAGATCAGCTTGATAAGGGAATCCTGGTTTGTTCTTTTTTGTTTTTACTCATTGTTTGTATCTTCCTCAGCCCCCTTCCCTCCCTTTCTATCTTTAGCAGAATAACTTCCCCTGAAGAATGTGTCTTCTTTGATTTAATTTATCTACTACTTGCGTCTTTTGCAATATGACATAGTGGGTTAAATGCTGGACCGCTAACTGGAAGGTTTGCAGTTTAAACCCACCAAGTACTCTGCAGGAACCGCTATGGGAAATTTGTTTCTATTAAGATGCATATCCCGAGAATCCTGATGTGGCACCTCTACTCTGCCCTACATGGTTGTTGAGTCTGAATAACTCCATGACAATGAATTTGGGTTTTGGAGTTTCTTTTCAACGTGAAGCACCAACTCCTGGTTCTACCTTCTCTCTTCTTCTCAGCTCCTTCAGTTGAAGTTGGTGATAGAGAGATTTAAGCAAACAGTTGAGTTGTCATTTTTTATGTTTTCTGTTCCGTAGAGTCTGGAGATCTAGGAAAATGGTATCAGGAGACAGAACTAAAAAAAAAAAATGTATATTTAAATAAACTAGAATGGGATTTTAAGTCAATGACACATCTGAGAGTTATAAGGAAGGAGAGTTATTTGTGAGTTAGAAGGTTAAGGAGACTGTTGAATAGCCATAGCTCTGTGGAAGGATTAACACAGTAAGGAAATGTGGGCACACTTTGCCATAAATGATGAAGTGGCCCTCCAGAGTGGGGACTTGCAATCTGGAGTTCCCCCACATGATTCTAATGATTAAACAATTAGTAGATTGTGTATCCTTCCTGCCTTCACAGATTTTAAAAAATCTCCTTAGGCTCTGCACATTCTCCAGATGAGTATCAGAAACTGTTTAGAAGGAACTGGAAAGGATGGCCTCTGATAGTGGCTGCCAGGCTCGCTTGTCCCTGAGGAGGTGTCTGCACTACTGCAGTCACAGTTGTGTTGGGGAATGAGCTCAGCAGGGATTCTGGCAGGCCTTTGATGTGAACTGGCTGAAAGAAACAAAACCAACCTATTTATATTCACAAATAAGGTGATCCAACAGAGTGTGGAAATCCTCAAACAATATCACTAATACTACACACAAGAAAAATCATGCTGAAGATTATCCAAAACTGACTGGAATAGTACATTAACAGAAAACTACCAGAAATACATGCTGGGTTTAGAAAAGGCTGTGGCACTAGGGACATTATTGCCAGTGTAAGATGGACCTTGGCTGAAAGCAAAAGGTACCAGAAGAACATCTATTTGTGTTTTATTGACTATGCAAAAGCATTTAACTTTGTAGATCACAGAAAAGTGTGACTAACATTGAGAAGAATGGGGACCCTAGAATACTTTGTGCTCATGTGAAACCTATTCTTGAAAAGGAAGCCGTTGTTAGAGCAGAGCAAGGAAACATTACATGGCTCAAAAGAAAAAAAAAAGTGCATCAGGGATGTGTCTCTTCTCCACACTTTTTTTCAATCTGTATGTGGAATAGATAATTTGGGAGGCTGGGCTTTATGAGGAGGAATTGTGGCATCAGGATTGATGGTAGACTCATCAACAGCCTACATTATGCAGATGATACAACCTTGCTTGCTGAAACTGAGGAAGACCTGAAGCATTTGCTGCAGAAGGCCAAAGACTGTACTCTTCAATATGGATTGCATTTTAACACCAAGAAAATAAACATTCTCAACATCAGGCCATTTTGCAGCATCATGATAGATGGAGAAGAGATTGATATTGTTAACAATTTCATTTTGCTTGGATCTACAATTAACATTCTTGGCATCAGCAGTCAGAAAATCAAATGATGAATTGGGATGCATTGAGAAAGTCTGCTGTGTGGAATCACTCCAAAATGCTGAAGAGCAATGATGTCAATATGGAGACTAAGGTGCACCACATCCAGGCCATGGACTTCACGATTATTTGCTGTATAGCAGAGAGTTGGACAATGAATAAAGATGACAGAAGAAGAATCAATGTCTTTGAGTTGTGGAGCTGGAGAAGAGTATTGCATGTACCATGATCTGCCAAGAGAACAAACAGGTCTGTACTGGAAAGGGTCAAACCAAGCTGCTTTTGGAGGCAAGGATTTTGAAGCTCTGTCTCACATACTTTGGGCATGTTGCCAGGAGAGATCAGTCCTTGGAGAAGGACATCATGCTTGGAAGGGTGGAGGAATAGTGCAGGAGAGGAAGACCAGGTATGAGATGCATTGACACAGTGACCAGGGTGATGTGAGCAGGGTTCAGAGTGACTATTCATGGGTCACTAGGAGTTGCAGCTTACAGGCACATGACAACAGCATCCCTAATTGCCAGACAAGATAATTTAAGTAGAAACTCTGCAGCTCATGTGAATACTGTCGTCACAAACCACCAATAGTAATGGTCGTGACTTCTAGTACAGGGAGAGATTGCAAGTTTGACTCATGTACTGCCTCCAAAATCACTCTGGTCCCTAATTATATTTAAAATCAGATGAAGATAAAAGTTAACTTGGCCCCAGTGAATCATCTTATCAGGACTCAAATTACTGAAACAGCCTTTCTTGAAGAGGAAAATGAGGACAAACTATTTGATAGTGGACCACAAATGATCAAAGAGATGAAGGCTTCTAGAAAAGCCTATGCTTCATTTCCAGGGAAGAAGTATGGTTGTCCCACTGTCATTGTGGCTTCTCATTAGAGTTCTCCATTAATGAACATATACAACTGCCATGCAGAAATATGGCTGACAGTCCTACTTCCTCTGCAAATAAAGCATTGCAATAACTCTGCTGCCAATCCAAAGGCAGTAGGTTTGAATCCACCACTGCTCCATTGGAAAAAAAGACAAGCGATCTCCTCCTGTGTAATGTATAGCCTCTGAAAACCACTGAGAGTCACCTATAGGTCAGTTTCTGCTCAACGACACTATACGATACGATACTATTATAATAAATAGAATATATTATAATATAATAAATATAATATAAGTAACATACAATAATTGCAATTATTTGATATTCTTAAGAAATAATAGCAGCTTCAGAAATACCTTTCTTAGGGAAATTTAGGTCAGCACAGACAAATAAACAAGAGTAGACTAGGCAACAGGGAAGTCTTTTCAGGTGAATGTTGTTCTCCTTCCAAGCCATTATTTATCACGGAGTTGACTCAGAGCACCCGTATGTATAGCAATGTAAAATCAATTTTCACCTGGTTTTCAATGGCTAACATTTTGAAAGTTGGTCACCAGACCTTTCTTTGGAGGTGCCTCTGGGTGGAACATAGCTCCTAATTTTTTGGCTGGCATCAGAGCATTTTGACAATTTGATATTGGGACTCTATTGCTCTCCAAAGCTGATGTTGTTAGTGTTGTTGAATTGCCTCTGACTCACATCCATCAGACAACAGAATGAAGCATTTCCCAGTCCCACATTATCCTCATATTGTTGTGCTTGAGTGTATTGTTGTAGCCATTGTGTTAATCTGTATCATTGAGAGACTTCTTTTCCACTGATATTCTATGTGATTATACTGGAAATGTAATGATAGTGCCTTTATCTAATTTCATTTCTTTCTTCCCTCTGCCATGTGCTATTATTGGCACTAATTTACTGTGGAAGAAACTTAAGTTTCATCAGGTTAAATGACTTGTTCCATGACATCTCAATGAGAAGTGCCAGAGCTAGAGATCCTAGGACTGAGAAAGCCAGAATCTATGTTTGTAACCATGACGTGGTCTTATCCCAAATTTGCCAGTACTGAGAGAGTTTATACAGCTCCAGGCAAGTGAGATGAAAAGAAGACCGTGCAATTTAAAGAGTATTGTCCATCAGGATGAGTCTCTGGGTGATACAATTACTGTGCACTGAAGTTAAGTGAAAGGCTGGAAGGTTGAGTCTACCCTGAGATATCTTGGAAGCAAGGTTTTCCATTCTACTTCCAAAAATTCAGTTATGGAAAACTCCATGGAGCACAGTTTCATTCTGCCAGGTATGGGGTATCATGAGTCATAGTCAACTCAGGCAACTGGTCCACAATGGACCCTTTTAAAGCCTCAGCTAGATATTGTCCAGCAGTTTTTGTGGCCAGAGATGCTGCTCCCTGTCTGCAGTGAGAAGAGCAGAAAGGCTTCACAAAGGGAATGGAGATAGCTTTGCACTGTCAGGGAGAAAATCCAGGCTAGGGCAGTCCTGGGCAGAGGAAGCCGAGTCTGAGGAGAAAGCTAGTTAAAACAGTGATACTTCATGACTTACTAATGAATTCCACTTTATAGCCCAACTCCCTTAAATTGTCTCTTCCTGTGATTAATTCTTGTTCTCTGAGTCTCCTTGAGGCAGACTGTTTTTGATAGGGAGTGTTCCGTGTTGAATGAGTAAAATGTACTAATGCATGTTCTCTTCAGCCAGAGATAACCTTGCTCTAAACATGATGAATGCAACTTTTACAAGGGAAGATATCATCAGGAAAGGGGGCAAGCAGCTTACATATCAGACACTCAGGTATAAGCTCATTGCCTAGCAGTATTTCAATCTTTTTCTGTCTCTGTCCTGCTCTCTCCCGACCATTTTGAATAACTTGATCTGTCTGTCAGTGTCCCTGAAATGAAGTGATTCACTGATATAAATAACTCGACTGACTGCTAAGCTCTGGACTTAATCAACTTTTTTTTTTTTTTTTAAACAAGAAGTACTCCACACCTTTTTTCTTCCCCCATTAAAAACGAAAGGAAGAAAGAGTGTTTCTGGGAAAGCTGTCGTGCTTAAAAGTCAGTAAATTATCCGGGATTAGCAGTGAGTTCTTTCTAGGATCATAGAACTTGAGTTCTCTTTTTTGCGTTTTTGTGTTGCAGGCACACTCAGTCTTGGAGAGAGAACAGAGAAGTTTCTCTGGGTAAGATTATACACTTCGTAATTCAACCCAAGTTGCCTTGATCCCAGACTTCTTAATTTTGGCCCAGGCCACCAAAATACACAGAATAAAACCACTAGTCACTGATGCTTGTTATTTATAGGGCTGTGTCGAGGATTAAGAAAATTGTAGATAAAGTGGGCAGGGAAGGCAGGCAATGGGCTGGGAAGTGGTATGTTGGTTGGTACACAGAAGAGATACTCACCAGAGGTACAGAGACAAAAAGGGAAAAGCAATCTATGTGTGAACAAATTATTTAGACATTTAGTTTCATCCTGCTCTTATGAAAAACTGGCAGAAGAAGACTTTCGTTTAAAGTAATTTTAGTTTTAAAACTGCTCTCCCAGAACTGATAAGCAAATAAAATACTGTGATATTTTCTGTCTAATAAGCACAAGAAGTTCCATAACTCCCTTGATTAAGCATATTATCCTTCTTCTGAAAGTCAGCTTGATTTATGCAAAAAGTGATTTGGACATACTTTCTTTGGCCATGGAGATTTCATAATTCCTGGTATATGTCTGGAAAATCTCCCCTCCTCCTGAGTCCAAACCAAATTAATATCTTCCAGAGTGACCTGAGGAATTAATGAGGTTTTCGCTGTCAGTTCTACCCATCCAGGGTCAAGTAAATCATTTACTGACTCTTGGGTCGCTGTTTTTTGCTGCCTCTCTGACTCCATGCTCGGCGATAACAACGCTGCAGATGCCTTTGAAATACGGCATCACTGACACGCTCTGTCCATCTGCTGGGACATATTTTAGGCTCTGCTTCTCTTTCTGCTGTAAACTAGCCCTTTAATGGAGTCAGTAATTGCTGATAAATGGGGTATCAATGAAGTCAGTGTACTGGAGGTTTCCCCATTCTTTTCTGCTGATGTCTGCTATTTAAATCTCCTCTGACATTACTTAAAATTATTCTATGTCCAGCTCTTTAATTCCCCTGCTGGTGTGCTTGGCTTAAGACTGGAATTATTTTTCCCCCTCCTTCTTCTTGTACGAACTAAAGCTGGGTGGAAAGAAGCTTTCTTAGGCAGCCTTTTGTTCTTTCTACCAGAAGCGGTGTGCAAACTTCCTGAAAGGTGGCATGTACAGAACTGGTCAGAGTTCTTAGAATTTTCTGCCGCCCTTTCTCCATCATGTAATTGCTGGGGCCAGTTCTGTTGCTGACTTAAACTACAAAGTAATTTGAAGACTCATAAAGGTATTTAAAGGGAATTATCTGGTATCTTTATGAAACATCTGGGTTTTAGTGTTTGTGACTACGGAGAAGCTTCATCACTTCTTTTAGCCTTTGTTTGTTTGTGAGCTGCTATCCAGTTGACTCCAAACCATGGTGCCCTAAGTACAAGAGAACAAAGGATGCCCAGCCCTGTGCCATCCTCACAGTCACTAAAATGTTGGAGTTCATTGCGGTGGCTTTTGTGCCCGTCCATCTCATTGAGGGCATGACTCTCCACCAATTACTCTCGATCTCACCAGACTGACCAATGACCGGCCCCTCCTGATAATGTCAGAGTGACTCTCCAGCTCAAGAGAGTTGGACGTTCACCTGCTGTGGGTTTTGCAATCACTTGTTATGCATCAGAGAGCTGGACAATGACTAGGGAGGATAGAAGGACAATTGACACCTTTGAGCTGTGGTGCTGGAGAAGAGTATTGAATGTACCATGGACTGCCAAGAAAACAAACAGATTCATCCTAGAGAGGGTTAAACCAGGCTGCTCCTTGGAGGCAAGGGTTCTGGGGCTTCGTCTGACATACTTTGGACATGTTGTAAGGAGAGATAGGTCTTTAGAGAGGGACATCATGCTGGGTAGAGTAGAGGGGCAGCGCAGGAGGGGAAGACCCTCTATGAGGTGGATTGATTCAGTGACTGGGGTAATTGGGATGGGTGTGTCAGAGGCAATGAGATTGGCACAGGATAGAGCACGGTTTAGGGCTGTTGTACATAGGGTCGCTATGAGTTGCAAACGACTCGACAGCACATAATAACAACAACAACAGCAACAACAACAACAACAACAATTTTCAAACGTAGATCAACAAACCTTTCTTCCTAGTCTTTATTTGTCTGGAAGTTTTCCCAAAACTTGTGCACCATAGATGATCCTGCTGGTACTTGAGATACTGGTAGTATATCTTGTAATATCTTAGCAATATTCCAGACACCAAAGTATGGATGGGTTGCAGTTTATTCCTTGATCTGCTTATAGGTGAGGACTATAAGTAAAAGCTCCTCAGAGTGCTAAACAGTGATGATGTCAGTTTAGAGACTGTACGGGACCCAGGCCATGATCTTCTCAACTCCTTGCTATGCATCTGAGAGCTTGATGAATAAGGATGGCAAAAGAAGAATTGATGCCTTTGAGTTGTGTTGCTAGAGACTGCCAAGAGAAGAAACATTTCTGTCCTGGAGAGGGTGAAATAAAATTTTTCCTTGGAGGCTAGGATTTTGAAGCTCCGTCTCACATACTTTGGGCATTTCACCAGAAGGGACCAGTCCTTGAAGAAGGACTTTATGATTGGAAGAGTAAAGGGTCAGCACAAAAGAGGAAGACTCAGGATAAGATGGACTGACAGCCACTGTGGCGATAGAGGCTGGGATCTCAAGACAGTGAGATTGACTCTAGATAGGGAAAGGCTCAGAAGTATCGTTCATAGAATTGCTATGAGTTGTAGTCTACTCAAAGGCACACAACAACAACATAAGTAAGTAACTAAGTAAAACCATCCAATTATTTATCCTTTTTATTTTTCTTTCTTAAAATTTGTATTTTCTTGAATACTGCTGATGATACAAAACTTTACTTGGTAAGGTCTTATCTGGATTCTTAGACATGTGTTCAGAGCAACCAGGAGTGTGTAATTTCCTCCTTATATTTGAAAAATAGAAACATTTATTAATGATATTCTATCAGGCATGGGATTTTTTTGCTCATGGGTAGCCATATAGATATGAATGTATTTCAATGAGTCATAAGAAATAATTGCTTCAAGTTTAGTTTGAGTTTCCATCTTTCTAAATATCAGTTTCCTCAGTTACACAATGGTCACCTGATTATAACTAGCTTATCACATAGAGTTTGAGAATACTCCTGCTGATAATGATGGCTAACATTTTTTAGCATCTATTGTTAGTAACTCTGGTGGCCTAGTAGTAGGAAGTTATGCTGCTAACTCAAAGGCATGTGGTTTGAATCCATCAGCTGATTTGCAGGAGAAAGATAAGCAGTCTTCTTCCACATTATTTAATGTCTCTGAACAAACACTGGAGGGAATTATGAGTTGGCTTTCACTTGATGGTATACATCAACTGCTAAGACTTTTTTTCAAGAACAGTGCTAATCAGAGCACTACTAGAAAAAGCTAAGAAAGTTTGACATGGAGATGTAATTATTCTTGGATTGTTATCAGGGATGAGGAGAGGAGGGGGAGGAAAGGTGAGGAGAGAGAGGGAGAAAGAGAGGAGGAGGAGAAGAAGGAGGAGGAAGAAGAAGAAGAAGAAGAAGAAGAAGAAGAAGAAGGAGG
>NW_006399896.1:2057317-2058651 GCF_000299155.1 Elephantulus edwardii
ATAGGAGAGAGAGGAGAGAAGTAAGAGGGAAGAGGGGAGAGAGGAAAGAGAAAAGGCGAGAGGAGAAAAAGGAGATGGGAGAGGGGAGAGAAGAGAGGAAAAGAGAAAGAAGAGAAGAGAGAGGAGGGAGGAGGAAGGAGAGAGGAGGGGGGGAGAGAGAGACAGACAGACAGAGAGAGAGAGAGAGAGATGAATAAAAAGGAATAACTAAGTAAGTTGGGTGATGGGAAAGATAATGATATACAATAAAAGGTTGATTCAACTCAACTCATTGCCATAAAGCTCGAAATGACAGGTAGCTAACCTTACAGGGGGGCTTCAAAAGCTGTAAACTACAGCAGAAGATTGCCCATCTTTTTCCCTCAGAGCAGCAGTGGTTTTTTATCACTTGCCTTTGGGTTTGCAGTGCAACTCTGCATCCACTAGGCCACCAGAGCTCCCATGGAGTTGAATAGACGTTGCAACTAATCACATGAATCATTTGTTATTAATCTGATAAAACAAATATGTTTGACTGATGGAATGAATAACTAATAGGGTTTTTAAGTGTACACTCAAGTAATATATTCTCAGAAAAGAAAAAAAAAGACCATCAAGCTAAGCAATTTTCGTATTATTTGATCACCACAAATGTATTGTGAAGCCAATATTTTTTTTTAGCTTAGTTTGTTTATTTTTTATTTCAATGAACATCTACAGAGATTTTGGAATTCCATTCATTCATTGTTGCACTCTTCTCCCCGCCCCCCCCCTTTTGCTCCTCTCCTTGAAAAGCAAAAGAAAAACTCCCTCATTGGTACACAATCCCCTCGCAAAAACTGGATGAAATATGTTTATGGCTTTGAAGTCTATGGGGGAGAGAATAGTCTAAAAGTATTATATGTTAGGGCATTATTTTTATCGTAGGAGTACGCAATGAGGGTTGCAGAGGCCAATATTTTTAACACTATTTATATTGTTGTTATGTGCCATCAAATCACTTATGATTCATAATGACCCTATGTACAAGAGCCCTAAACTCTGCTCTCTCCTGTGCCAACCTCGCCGTCTCTGACACACTCATTCTCACCATCCCAATCATGGAATCGATCCATCTTGTCGAGGGTCTTCCTCTCCTGCACCGTCCCTCCACTCTCTTAAACATGATGTCCCTCTCCAAGGACCAGTCCCTCCTTACAACATGCCCAAAATATGTCAGCCGAAACTTCAGAATCCTTGACTCCAAGAAGCATTATGGCTTCACCTTCTCTCGGACAAACCTGTTTGTTCTCCTAGCAGTCCATGGTATATTCAACACTCTTCTCCAGCACCACAGCTCAAAGGCATCAATTCTC
>NW_006399896.1:2061525-2084773 GCF_000299155.1 Elephantulus edwardii
TTCTTCTATTCTTAAGGAGTGCTTTGCTTATTCGGGGCTTTTTTCCATTCCATACAAAATCGGAGATTGTCTTTTCCATCTCGTTGAAGAATACCACGACCTCCTCTAGATCCAGCCTGCACATGTGGCAGTTCTCTGTTGACATATTGTTCCAAACGTTTTTGGATAATTTTCAGCACAATCTTGCTGAATGTGATATCAATTATATTGTTTGATAATTTCCACACTCTGTTGGGTCACCTTTCTTTGGAATGGGAACAAATATCAATCTCTTCCAGTGAGTTGGCCAGCTGGCTGTCCTCCAGATTTTCTGGCAGCACATCCAGGGCAGCGTCTGTTTGTTGAAATAAATCAATTGGTATGCTGTCAACTCCTGGAGCCTTGTTTTTGCCAACTCCTTCATAGCAACTTGAACTTCCTCCTTCATCACCATAGGTTCTTGCTCATATGTTATTTCATGAAATTCCTCTGTGTCAGCCAATTCCTTCTGATACAGTGACTCTGTGTACTCCTTCCATCTTCTTTTAATGCTTCCCAGATCATTTAATATTCTACCCAAAGTATCCTTAAGTATTGCCGCCGTTGCTTGAATTTGTTTTCAACTCCTTCAGCTTAAAAAACACTGAGCGAGTTTGGCCCTTTTGATTTTCTGACTCCAGCTCTCTGCACATTTCATTATAATATCTTGCTTTGTTGTCCCGAGCTGCCTTTTGAAATTTTCTTTTCAGCTCTTTAATTTCTTGGTTTCTTCCTTTAGCTTTGGCTTCTTGGTGCTCTAATGCAATATTCACAGTCTCATCTGACTCATCTTGGTCTTTGCTTCTTCTTCAGCCTTTGTAATGATCTTTTGCATTCTTCATGGACTTATATTACTGCAAAAAAAATGGGGACATAATTAATATAGTATATACTATATATGTCATGGATTTTATTGTTTTCAGGATCTTTCTCCTCAGTAACTCTGTTAAGTACTTATTGTCCTGCTTATTTAATCAGAGTTTAGAGGGAAGCTGAGAAACCTTTACATTCACACAAGCCAGAATGAACAATTGATGTGTTTGTTTACTTAAACTTACTAGTGCCACTTATTACAACATCTCATCACATTCTCACAAGTCTTTTCTTTCCCTCCACCTACTCAACCATCTGTTAATATCTGGCCTTCTCTTCCTTCTCTCCCAATCCCTGTTCTCAACAATTATTTCTATTTATGTGTAACTCTTTCTTTAGCTTTCACTTTTTTTGTTCAATTAGTCATGCACATCCTGTTACCCTGTTCCACATTGTTAATTACAATACACGGACTGTCCAATCAACAGTTTTATTTCTTTTAAAAAGCCATATTGTTGTTAGAAGCGATCAAAATTGAATATAATTCATGGCAACCTTATGAATAAAATATCTGAAACTTACCATAGCCTGCACTGTCCTCACCATTTCTGATACACTCGAACTCACAGTTACAGCATTACAGGCAGATTGTTGTTATTGTTGCGTAATCTTGAGTCGGAACCAACCCATAGCTGATGCTCCAGTGGGTCTTCAGAGACAGTCACACAAGAGGAGATTGACCATCTTTCTCCTTTGGACCAGCTGGTGAATTCGAACTGCGTGCCTTCAGGATTGCAGTGCAGCTTCTTACTACTAGGCCACCAAGAGCTCACTTATACCATAATAGATGTTGTTTTTGTTGTAAGGTCTTGTTGAGTTAAATATGACTCGTTGCTGTGGTTATGTGCTGTCAAGTCCCTTGTGACTCATAACAATCTTATGTACAGAAGCTCTGAACCCTGCTTTATCGTGTGCCCACCTTATTGTCTCTGACACATCTACTCCTATTAACATAGTCACTGAATCAATTCATTTCCTGGAGAGTCTTCCTCTCTTGCTCTGTCCCTCTACCCTCTCAAGCATGAGGTCTCTCTCCAAGGACTGGTCATGCCTTGCAACATGCCCAGAGTATGTCAGACAAAGCTTCAGAATCCTTGTCTTCAAAGAACAGTCTTGTCTCACCTACTGTCGGATGAACCTGTTTGTTTTTCTGGCAGTCCATGGCATATTAAAGACTCCTCTCCAGCACCATAGCTGAAAGGCATCATTTCTCCTTCTATCATCCTGAGTCATTGTCCAGCTTTCTGACGCTTAGCAAGTAATTGCAAAAACCATGGATCAGGCACACCTTAGTCTCCAGACTGACATCATTGCTCTTCAGTACTCTGGACAGGTCCCTGACAGAAGACTTTCCCAATGCAATTCATCTTTTGATTTCCTGACTGCTGGTACCAACTGTGTTGATGGTGGAGCCAAGCAAACTGAAGCTGTTAATAATCTCAATCTCTTCACCTTCTATAATAGTGATGTCAGTCTTCCTAGTGGTGAGAATCTTTGTTTTCTTGATGTTGAGCTTCAATCTATGTTTAAGACTGCAGTCCTTGACCTTCTGCAGCAAGTGTTCTTAGGTCTTCCTCAGTTTTAGCAAGCAGGGTTGTGTCATCTGCATAACACAGGTTGTTGATGAGTCTTCCTCCAATCCTGATGCAACATTCCTCCTCATGAAGCCCAATCTCCTGGATGATCTTTTCCACATAAAAGAAAAGGTATGGAGATAGAACATATCCTTTGCATACACACTCCATGATTTTGAACCATTCCGTATTTTCTCGTTCTGTTCTGACGGCTACCTCCTGATCCAAATATAGGTTTCTCATAAGCACAATCAAGTGTTCTGAATTCCCATTCTTCTCAGAGTCAGCCACAGTTTGTTGTGATCCACACAGTCAAATGCCTTTGCATAATCAATGAAACACAGATATACATTACTCTGGTACTCCCTGCTTTCAGCCAAAATCTATCTGACATTAGCTACTATATCCCTAGTATCATGGCAGTTCTCTGTTGATGTGCTGTTCCAGTCATTTTTGGATAATTAGGTATGTGGGAAGGATACAACCCTGATTCATACCTTTCCTGATTTGATTTTATTATTTTTCTTTTTCTCCCCTCTGATTTTAAAGCATGTTCTGTTCAGATTGCTACTTTTTGATCTATGTGTAAGTTTTACATGAGCACAATTCAGTGTCTGGGATTTCTATTTTTCTAAGTATTATCTGTAATTTGTTGTGATCCATACAGTCATATACTTTTACATATTAAGTAAAACACAGCAATGATATCCTCTAGTTAGGTTTATTCCTAAGTATCTAAATTTGTGGTTGGCTATTGTTAATGTTGCTGCTTTCTTAAGTTCTTTTCTTTCTTTGCTACTGTAAAGGAATTCCATTGACTTTTGTATATTGATCTTGTATCCTACCACTAATAAATTGGCCTACTAACTCTAACAATTTTCTGTTGAGTTCTTGGGGTTTTCAGTGTACACTACCAATCATCTGTACATAGTTAAACTACTTCTTTGCTGATCTGAATGCCTCTTATTTCCTTTTCTTTTCTTAGTGCCCTGGCAAGTACTTTCAATACCATATTGAATAGGAGTGGTGAAAGTGAGTATCCATGTGTCTGGTTCCTCTTTGCAAGAAGTATGCTTTTAGTTTTTACCCATTGAGAATGATATTGGTTCTTCGTTTTTCGTCGATACTTTTCACTATGTTAAAAAAATTATCTTCTACTCCTATATTCTTAATTGTTTTAATCAGAAAGTGTTGTTGGGTTTTGACAGTCTTTTTCTGTATCGATTGATAGGATCATGTGGTTCTTGTTAATTGCTTTGTTAAAGTAATGATGTAATGAATTAATTTGGGTTTTTTTCTTTTTTTTATGTTGAATTATCCTTGAATATTTGTTAAGAATATCACTTGGTCATGATGAATTATTTATTTGATATGCTGTTAGATTTTATTGGTGGATATTTAGTTAAGGATTTTCACATTTATATTTGTGAGAAATATTAGTCTACAGTTTTCCTTTTAGTAATATGTTTGCCAGGTTTTGGTATTAAGGTTATGCTTGCTTCATAGAATAACTCTGGGAGTGTTTCTTCTTTTCTATATTTTGAAATAATTTAAGTAGAATTATTAATAGATCTTATCTGAATATCTGGTAGAATTCAGTCATGAAGCTATCTATCTGGTCTGGGATTCTTTTTGTGGGGAAGTCTTTTTTGACCTGCTGAATTTCTACTTTGGTAATGAGTGTTCAAATGGTCTACATCTGTCTGTGTCAATCTGCATGGGGCATTAGTTTCAAGGAATTAAAAAAACCCCTAGAAGATAGGGATAAATTCCTTGAAAGTATTAGTTCTTTACTATATGCTACAACGTTGACCAATTCTTTTTTGGTACATTGACTCTGTGCATTTTGAACACCCATTTTCTGTGTTTTTTTGAACACACAATCAACACCCGTGGTAACAGCAGTCAAGAAATCAAAAGACATGATATAGTGGGGTCATCTGCTGTCATGGACCTCTCCAGCATCCCAAAGAGCAAGGATGCCAGTTTAAAAACGAAGGTGTGCCACTTCCAGGCCATGGTATTTCCAATTGTTTCATATGCATTTGAAAGTTGGGCAATGAATATGTATGGCAGAATCAATGCTTTTCAAATGTAGTGTTGGAGAAGAGAAAGGAGTGTATCATGGATTATCAAAAGAATAAACATTTCTCTCTTGATGTAAGTGCACTCAGGGTGCTTCTCAGAGAGAAGGATGATGAAACTTACTCTCGCATATTTTGAGCATATTTCAAGAGGAATCAGTCCTTAGAGAAAGGCTGCATCCTGGCAAAGTTGAACAAAAGAGAGGAAAACCTTCAACAAGAGGAATTGACAGGACAGGGCAAGGTTCAGATCTGTTGTTCAAATGGTAACTTTCAGTCATAGTCTGTTTGATGACACCTATGATCAACACCAACTCATAGTGACCCTTTGCATAATGAAAGGGTAAAATAAAAAACTGCCCAGTCCTATACTATCCTCATAATCATTGCTGTGCTTAAGCCTATTGATGCTGTCTGCCACTCTGTCAGTCCATCTTGTTCAGGGCTTTCCTTTTTGCTGACTCTCTGCTTGGCTAAGTGTAATGTCATCCTCCAGGAACTAGTCCTTCCTGTAACATGTCCAAGGTAAATTAGACAGTGTCTCATTATCCTCATTTCTAAGCAGCTTTGTGGTTGCACTTCTGCCAAGGTAAATTTGTTCATTCTTCTAACAGTCTGTGCTGTATTCGATGTTCTTTGCCAATTTTGCAATACAAATGCGTTAATTCTTCTTTTGTTTTCCTTTTTTGTCACCTTGTTTTTGCATGCATATGAGATGCTTAAAAATACCATTGCTTGAGTAAGTCACATTTTAGTCTTGAAAATGACATTTTTTCTTCTTTTCAGAATTTTAAAGAGATTCCCCCCCCGCCCCCGCCCCTGCACACTTGATAGTAATATTTTGTTTTCTGGAGCCACCTTTTGAAGCCTTCTATTCACTTCCCCGACCCCAATGTCTAGCATTTGTTTAAGCTACTCTATATTAAAGACCAAGTTTCAATGTCTTTTCTGACATATAGTTAATTGGCTATTACATGTGAAAAGATTTGTAAATTTCAAAGCCTTAGTAACTATCTATCTTAATCATTATTTCTGTCATTTTGTGATAGTTTTCTTGTTACTCAGCCATGAGTATTTCATATTAGTAGGGTCAGTCATGCTTGTCAAGTCTTAAAGAAGTTTCCAGATTAAATAGACTAAGAAGCAAGGTTGGTGATCCAAAAGCAATTGGCCATTGAAAGCCTTATGAACAGACACAGAACATTATCTAATATTCTACCCGAAGATGAGCCCCTAAGCCTGAAATGTACTCAAAACATAACTGAAGAAGAGCCCTTCAAAGTAGATGTAGTAAAGCTTTTGGGATCTTCACTTGCTGGTAATCCTTCATTTGCATGACTCAGAATAAAAAAAAAGGCTACAAAAACTCCTTTATAATAAAATGTGGAATCTAAGAAGTTGGAAACTAAGAAAAATGATAACTTTTTAGAAAATACAATAGAACTAACAACTGATACCTATGCACCAGCTTGAAATGGAGTGGTGATTGCTATTTTTAGTCAGATAACCATTGGATGGCATAAGACAGGATTCTATTGTTTATATAGGTCAGACTTGACTCAATGGCACCTAACAGCAATCATTGATCTAATATGCTGAGAATGACAAATTGAGGAGAAATAGTGTCACATTCATCTTTGAAAAGAACATTTTAGTTGATATAATCAAATATAACATCTATTAGGGATAGGATTAATGTTCATATATGTACAAGGAAAATCTGCTTATTAGACTATTACTCAAATTTATGTTGTTGTTGCTGTTGTTGTATTCAGGCCATGGCCATTCTGATTACTATCTATTCTTCCAAGACCTGGACAATGAATAAGGATGACAGAAAAAGAATTGATGCCTTTGAGCTGTGATGTTGGAGAAGAGCACTGAACATCCCATGAATGGCCAAGAAAAAGAATATATATGTCTTGAAGAGGGTGCAGCTTTGTTCAAAGGCTCTATTCCTTGGAGAGGGACATGATGTTGGGAAGGGTGAAGGGTCGGTGAATGAAAGGAAGACCCTCAACAGGTGGATTGACAAGGTGACTGCTACAATGGGCTCTTGTGTGTCGCAAAGTGTTAGGATGGTGCAGAACAGGACTGGTTTCAGACCTTTGGTTCATAGGGTCACTATGAGTCATACTCAACTTGATGGCACTTAACGACAACAGCAACAGTGTCACATTCATCTTCAAAAAGAACAGTTTAGTGGTTATAATAAAGTATAATATTTATTAGGGATAGGATGAATATTCATAGACCTACAAGGAAAATATGCTAATTAGTCTATTATTCAAATTTATGTACCAACCACTAATGCCAAAGATGAAGAAATTGAGGTTCTCTACCAATTTCTGCGAAGGGAGTTCTGGTGGTGCTGCTAAACTCAAAGGGGAGCCTCGTTGGAGATTCAGATCCACCAATGTCTCCTCGGGAGAAAGATGGGTAATCTCCAGGAATTGGTTTCTAGCCTCTGAAACCCCACTGAAGGGTCAAATATGAGTTGGTTTCAACTGCATGACAATACACAAGTGAGAAAGTGAGTGATCAACTTCTGCCATGTGAAATTGATCAAACATACACTCACGATTCATCACTATCAACTGGTGATTGGAATACAAATGATTGAAACAAAGAAAAAGGATCAGTGGTTTGCAAATACAACCGTGACGGAGATCTAATGATAGAACTCTGTATAGTCAATGACTTATTCATTTGAAAGCTCTTTTCCAAAACATTAATAGTGACTATTTATGTGGATCTTGCTGGAAGGAACACACAGGAATTACACTGACTACATTTGTGTGAAGAGATTATGTTGTTGTTGTTAGGTGCTATTGGGTTTAATTTGAGGTATATGGACAACAGATCACAACTTTGCCCTTTTCTGCACATTTTCACAATTTCAGCTGTTCTTTTTTTTTTCCTTCTTTTTTCTTTTGCCAGTGACAACATGGGCTTTAATGGCATTGACATCCAGGTTACACACCTCGTTGGCAATTTCTTCCAGGATGGGGATGGCTGGACTTGGCACCTCCAGCCTCTGCCAGGGCCTCTGAGAACTGCCCCTAATTTCAGCTGTTCTTAAGCCATTGCTGCTCTCACTCCGTCAGTGTATTTTGTTGAAAGGTCTTCCTCTTTTTTCCTTCAAAGAGATGATGGAAAAGCTCAGTATTATCAGTAAGAATGAGGCCTAGCACTAACTAAAATAGAGCATCAGTTGTCATATGCATTCAAGTTGAAATTGAAAAAAAAAATTAACACAAGGTCTGTGAGAGTTGACATATGACCTTGAATATATCACGTCTGAATTTAGAGACCATTTTAAGACAGACTTAGATGCACTGAACATTAATGACTGAAGACCACACTAGTTGTAGGATAGCAGCAAGGGAATCAAGCATAAAGAAAGCAAAATATCAATATAAGGTTAAGAAGAAAAGACCAAAATGGATGTTAGAAGAGACTCTGAAGCTTATTTTATGAGTAGAAGAGCTAAAGGAAAATAGAGAAATGAAGTAAGATGAAGAGAACTGAATAGAGACTAGAGAAGGAAATGTAAATTATTACAATGAAATGCACCAAGAGCTAGAGTAGAAACCCAAAAGAGAAGGACAAATTTGGCATTTTTCAAGTTGAAGGAACCAAAGAAGTAAGTCAAATGTCCATTTCTAAAAGTGAAGGATTCTATGAGCAAAATCTTGAATAACACGTGAAGCAGTAAAAGAAGATGGGAAGAACATATAAATCACCGTACCAAAAGTATTACTTTATAGCTGTCCATTTCAGAGGGTACATGTGATAATGAACTGTTGGTACTGAAAAGAGAAGTCCATGTTGCTCTGAAGTCACTGGCGAAAAACCAGGTTCCGGGGATTGACAGTTCAACAGATGATTGTGGCACCAAAGGTACATGCTCGTTTATATTAAGAAACTTTGATGACAGCTACCTGGCCAGCTGACTAGAAAACATTTCTTTTTGTGCTCATTACAAAGGGAGTTGATCCAAAAGAATTCAGGTCTTATTGGATAGTATCTTTAATACTACACACACACACAAAATCTTACTGAAGATTATTTTAAAATAGCTAGAACTATCAACAGGAAGGTGCCAGAAATTCAGATTGGATACAGAAGAGAACATGGAATGAAGAATGCCATTGCAGATGTCATATAGACCTTGATTGAAAGAACAGAATATTGGAAAGATATCTACTTGTGTTTTATTGACTATGCAGAGGCATTCAGTTATTTGGATCATAATAAATTATGGACAACATTGTGAATATAGAATTCCAGCGTGCTCAATTATGCTCATACTGAACCTGCACATAGACCAAGAAACAGTAGTTCAAATGAAATAAGATGTTCCAAGAAGTGTGTCAGAGTTGTATTCTTTCACCACATTTACTCAATCTGTTTGCTGAAGAATTAATGCATCAGGATTGGAGGAAGATTACCAACCTGTGATATTCAGATGACATGGTCTTGTTAGAAGAAGTCTTGGAGCACTTACTGTTGAAGAAGAAATCCTTTAGTGTGGAATATACCTCAACACAAAGAAAGCAAGTAAGTCCTTGAAATTAGCATGATAACAATATGATGAAGAACACAGAAAAGACTGAAGTTTTCAAGTATTTTATTTTACTTCAATCCACAATTACTGCCTATGGGAGTGTCACTCAGTAAATCAAATGACATATTGCACCGGGCAAATCTGATGCTATGGAATGTTTTAAAGTGCTGAAGAGTAAAAGACAGTATTTTCCCCACCCCCTTCTTTCCTTTTGTAATTTGAACCAAAGTAAAAAAAGTGAGTTTATTTCCCACTCAACTATTTATACACACTTTATTTTGTGCTATTATTTATAATATTACAATGTAATAACACTTTTTCGACTTGCTGTAATTCCAGGTATCATGAATCCTTCTATATCTCTTAACTATAGGGTGTTATACTGCTTTTCCTTTCAACCATCTATTTACTAATTTTCACTCCTCTTAGCCTTCACTCCCCACCCTGTAGCCATACTAGAATGATTCTATCTGTGCATAAACCTTTCTTCAGTTTTTTATAATATTGGATTTATACAATATTTGCCATTTTGTGGCTTACTTATTTCACTCCAGAGAATGTCCTTTAGGCTGCTCTGTGTTATGTAGTGTTTCACAAATTCTTTGCTGTTTTTCCGTGTTCAATATAGACTCCATTGTGTGACTATATGACAGCTTCTTGTATCAATTCAACCATTAATGGACACTTGAATTACTTTCATCTCTTTGCAATAGTAAATAATGATATACCAAAAACTTTTACTTGATATGTGAGATCAAGTAAAAATTCATACTAGGAGCTCCCTTGAAATCACAAATAGACTATAATAAGTTAGAAAGACAAAGGGAAAGATAAATCTACTATATAATTTGACAGTGCTCGTGGGAGTCATAATAGAGGTAGGTTGATTATTTCCTGATCATTTGTTTTTATGCCTAGAGTTTGTCAAAACCTTTCACGAGAATCTTTCCATCTTTGGTCTCACTGACTGCTTTTCTGAACCACTAAAAAGAATCGAACTATCCCTTAAAGATGGTGTAGTGAACAGCTAGTTTCTTTCATATTCAGAGACCAAACATCTTCTTTTCCAATGTAAAGTATTGACCAGTGAGAAGTTAAATAAAGATTAAATTTATATTATTTAACAGTAACCACTGCAAATCTAATAACTTATAAATAGAATAAAATACAATAAAATGGTTGGGATTTTCTAATGTGTCAATACAGACTGTGAATAGAGTCTTGACCATGATATTTATCTTGTGTAGGCTGTCTTGACATCTCTGTTTGCGAAGACAGCTGTGTTTTTAAACCACCCAAGAGATGTATACAGGCAACGTCTCACCTTCAGCAATAACCTATGCAACAGAAACTCAAGAGTTCTGAGGTGTCACTTTCTTTTCAACAAAGAAACCGGCAACTGCAAGGACTGAAGTCTCTAGGCTTGTCTTCTACACAAGTTAGCGGTTTTTATTTTGAGAAAATATTATTGCACAGGATGAGGAGAGATAAACCATATATTGTGAGATTGAATGTCTTATTCTGGCTAAGTGGTTGCATTCATATACCCATCTCATCTGTTGTGGTTGGGAGATGTTGCAGAAATCCCTTTGTTTTCATGTTCCTTTTATTGCCACTCACAGAAGTGGCTATGTTACCATATTAAGTTATAACTGATTGTTATGGTTTAAAGATTAATATTGTCATCTGTGAATATAAGCTCATGAAAGTCTTCTGGTACAAGCTGTAATCAGACTCTGATGAGTGCTCATTTAATGCCTATTGAATGTATGAACAAAAGAACCAATGTGAAGTTGTCTATAGTTGGTGACCAGGGAATAAATATGTTTCTGAATGGGAAACAAAATTGCTGGATGGGACTTGGTAATTGGAAGAGAAACTGCACCACCTTGATTCTGGCTGGAGAAGGTGATAATATTGAGGGTTGCTCCTGGAGGGACAATTGAGGGCACATGAGTGAAACACACGGATTCAGGGCCAGGGCCAACAAAGAGAAAACTCCAGAGGCAGGATGTGGGCTAAGTGATATAGACTCAAAACTGAAGGCTTCTGAAATAAACATTTTTAAGCCAAAATGTGTTGTGAATGTTGAAAGAGAGAGAAAGAACCAGAAACCAAGTCTACAGACCCAGTAAGGTTCTGGAAAAGATAACAGTCCAATTACACAGAGGTTGTCTCCTCCAGAGAAAATGATGATGCCTAAGCTTTAGAGCCATGGCCCTCAGAAAGTTCTTAGGCAGTGTTACTTTTCCAGAGGGGCCAAAGCGAGAGAAGAGATAGAAATAGACATAAATTATAGGTGGAATCCCCAGGTGGCTGCCTGGAGTTGCAACATCAGGTGACAAATTTCAAGCCACGTCAGGGTTGATGTGGTGGCAGTCATAGGGATGTAAGCAAAGATATGGTTATTGAGTTAGTGTGGGTCCCAATATAGAGGCTGAATTGTGAATTTCTTTCTTAGGATGCACCTGCATTTCCCTGTTATTTCACCTGTGACTCATAGCAACCTTATGTATAATAGATCTGAACTTTGCCCTATCCTGATCCAGTCTCACTGTCTCCAAAACTCCTATCCCCATTATTCCAGTGACTAAGTCAATCCATCTCATCCAGCATCTTCCTCTCCTGTGCTGTCCCTCCATCCTTCCAAGCATGATATCCTTTTCCAAAGACTAATCCCTCCTGGCCACAGCCCAAAGTATATGAGATAGAGCTTCAAATTCTTGCCTCCAAAAGGCAACTTGATCTTACTCTCTTGAGAACAAACCTCTTTGTTCTCTTGGCAGTCCATAGTACTTTCAATACTCTTCTCCAGCACCATATCTCAAAGGCATTGATTCTTCTGTCATCTTTAGTCATTGTCCAGCTTTCTGATGCAGTTGTGAAGTGAAGACCATGGCTTGGATCAGATGCATCTTAGTGTCTAGACTGATGTCATTGTTCCTCAATACTCTGGAGAAGTCCCTGACAGCAGATGTTCCTAATGCAATTTGTCTTTTGATTTCTTTTCTGTTTGTGGAACCAAACAAGCTGAAAATGTTGACAATCTCAATCTCTTCTCCATGTATCATGATGCTGCCAATTGGCCCAGTCATAACAATCTTTTCAATTTTCCTTTTTTTTGTTATGTAGATTCCCCTACCCCTTTCCTTCACTGGCATTGTATTTCACAAAATCATTCTCCACATTATGTTTTATAAATTAATCACCATTAGACTATGCCCACCATTACCCAGTCTCTTCAGGTCCAGCCTGAATCATTCCTATTTCCTTTACATCCTCTCCTTGCCCAACAAATTCTGCAACCCTGTGATTTCCCCCCTACCCATCATCTTTATCCCTCTTCTCCCACTCCTTCCCCCCTTGAATCTCCATATACATTTTAGCTACCCTTCTATTTTTACAATAATGGTCTTAGGCACTATTTGTCCTTACAAGACTGATTTATTTCATTCAGCATAATGCTCTCCAGTATTTCTCAAGTTATGTAGCATTTTTTTAAATTATTGCTTCTGAGGTGTTGCGTAGTTTACTATTGTGTGAATATAGAGCTTCAATTCATATTGAAGACTGAAGTTTTGACCTTCTGAAGCAAATACTTCAAGTTCCCCTCAGTTTCAGCAAGCAAAGTTGTATCATCTACATAACACAATTTATTGATGTGTCTTTCTCCGATCCTGATGCCACATTTCTCCTCATAAAGTCCAGCATCTCAAACCATAGCTTGAAAAGGTATGGAGATAGGCTGGATCCCTGACGTACACTTTTCATGACTTAGAACCATGCAGGGTTTCCTTGCTCTATTCTGACTACTGCTTCCTCATTCAAGTATAGGTTTCACATAAGCACAATTAAGTGTTCTGGGATTCCTGTTCTTCTAAATGTTAGCCACAATTTGTTGTGATCCACAGAGTCAAATGCCTTTGCATAGTCAATGAGACACAAATAGACATTCTTCTGATACTCTCTGTTTTCAGCTAAGATCCACCTAACAAAATGGCTATAATGTTCCTAGCTCCACAGTCTCTTCTAAATCCAGCTTGCACATCTGGCAGCTCTGGGCTAATGTACTATTGTCCCGGCAGTTTTCTGATAATCTTCAGCAAAATCTTACTTGTGTAATTGTCAGTGATAATTATTTGACAATTTTCATACTCTGTTGGATCGCCATTTTTTTGGAATGGGAATAAATATGGATCTCCCTGATGCTCTTTAAAAAATTCCAATAGCCCATGGAATAGCAAATGAATAAGAGATTTACAGATATAGATTCCAAGATGTAGTCCATATTAGAGGCTGTAGTCTTTGATCTATAATAGCAAGCATTTCAAGTCCTCTTCGTGTTTGGTAAGCAAGGTTGTGTCATCTGCATAACACATTATTGCTAAGTCTTCCTCCATGCCTCATGCCCACCATTTCTGAAGTCTGTAATTGTTTGGACTCCATCTTCAGTACCTAATATGAAGGGTTGTGGTTGTTGTTAAGTGCCGTCGAGTCGTAGATGAGTCATAGCAACCCTATGAACAAAAGACCTGAACACTTGTATAACTTTCATTATTTCTCCAAGTTTATAGGACTTCTGGAGGCAAGCAATTTTGAAAGTGGATGCCATGTGCATGTAGGTGTGTGCACACACACACACAAACACACTCTCCTGCCCCGAGAGAATAGTTTGCTAATTCAACGAGCAGAGTAACTTCCCTAACTTAATACCTCCACCTCTAGGCCTAGATGGTGATGATCAAGTTTTGTAACAACTGAAAGCTTATGCCGCTGTAGTGATGTGAAAGAGGAACTCTTAAACTGTCATCTAAACAAAACACAAGCGACAAATGGTGGCTAAGGAAAGATGAGAAACCATCCAAGCTCAGAAACATGAAGATACATTTAATTAGAATAAAGAATGTGTTAGGAAAAAAGAAATTGAATAAGGAATAAAGAAGGGCAGTGGGCTGGGGTGATAGAAGCAAGACGAGAAGGGAGATTATGGGCTAATTTAGGTCATTCTGCAACTCAGTTGGGTTGGGAGTGGTGAGTGATCCTTGAACTTGAGTCCTAAAAGAAGATCCTGGGGTCATGTGACTTTCAAAATGGGCTTTGTTGTTGTTGTTGTTCTCTGCAGATTAAAAATGAAAATATCTCTCCTGAAATGTATACAGTGGTGTTAAGAGTGTCTAATCAAAAGGAAATATTACACTTTATGTTGTTGATGGGAAGTTCATAGTAATTGTTTCTATTTGTGTAATTCTTACCAAAATCATCTTCCAGTGATTTCTGTTCTAATTAAGTCATCATTTTCTTAGCTTCCTCTTCCTTTACTATTCTACAGTTTCTAACATTCCTGACCACTTCCTTCATACTGAAATTACTCTCTTGGTTTCTGATTCACACTCCTGGTTCTCCTTGAAAATCTTTGGCTTACTTTCTAGTCTTTAGCCCTTTTTAAAAAAGCATACCTATTAAGGCTAAGTTTGTCTCGTTTCACTGGGTTACTGTTACCTAACAAACTACCCTTAGAACCTATAGCTTTAAACAATGATCAATTACTTAGCTTGTGAGTGTGTGGATCAAGTGAACAGTTTTGTTGCTCAGGCTTAGACTTAGCTGATGCTCTGCTGATTTTCCTTTGGTGGCATACTAAGAAGCTGTGCTGCAATCCCAAAGGTACGTGGTTTGAATCCACCAGCTGCTTTGCAGGAAAAAGATGGGTAATCTCTTCCCATGCAAATTTATTACCTCTGAAAATCTACTGTAGACTCAGCTATGAGTCGGTTCCAACTTGACAATACACAACAACATCATCCTCATGATGATTGCTTTGTTGTTAGGTGTCATAGAGTTGAGTATGACTCATAGCAATCCTATGAACAACAGGTCTGAACCATGTTCTATCCGGGCCCAACCTCATAATCTCTGACACACTTGAGCTCATTGTTGCAGTCATTGTGTCAATTGAATTGGTTAAACGTGTTCCTATCTTTCACCGTACCCTTTCCTTTCCAAGCATGATTGAGGCCCTTCTTCAAGGAATAGCCTCTTTTTGCAGCATGCTCAAAGAATGAGAGATAAAGCTTCACCCTCTTTCCCTTCAAAGAGCCCTCTGGCCACACCTTCTCTAAGACATATCTGTTTGTTAATTTGGCAGTCCCTGGGATATCAAGTGCTATTCTCATGGTACATTAATAAAAATGAAGAAATTAATATTTAACTTTTCTCAGTTTCTTAAAATTTTTAAAACTTTAGTCTGCACACAAATTGGTATACATTGTGTTTCACACATTTCTTCATTCACATTGTGTTTTATACCATTAGAACTCACTATCATTCCCATATGTTGTGTTTTATGAAATTAATCATCATTGCCCACCATTACCTCATCTTTTCAGGTCCCTGCTGAGTCTTGCTCATTTCCTCTCTCCTTCACTTCACTTACCTAATTCTGTGACTCCATGATTTCCTCCCTGCCCACCATTAAGCTCCTTGCTCTCTCTTCCTCCCTTGGACCTTCATATACATTTTTCTAGTTATCCTGCAATTTAAAAATAATTGCCTTATGCAGCATTTGTTTTTATAAGACTGAGTTAGTTCATTCAGTATAATGCTCTGCAGTCTCTCCCATGTTATGCAGTATTATTCAAAATTATCGCTCCTGAGTGATGCATAGTATTCCATAGTGTAAATATACCAAAATTTCTCAACCCATTCATTTGTTTTTGGACATTTGGGTTGGTTCCATGTTCTTGTGATTGTGAGTAACGCTGCAATGAACATAGGTGTACTTATTTTGGTTTGTATCTCTGTTCTCACTTCCTTGGGGTATAATGCTAGCAGTGGGATAATTGGGTCATATGGAATTTCTATGCTCATGTTTTTGAGGAAATGCCAAACTGCCTGCCAGAGTTGTTGCACCATTTTACAATCCCATCAACAAACAGTGTATGCGAGTTCCTATTTCTCCGCAAGTAGATATGTCTTGGAAGGGTACAGCTGGAATGCTCTTTAAAGTTAAGAATGATGAGGATTCACCTCACATAGTCTGAACATGTTGCTGGGAAATGCTATCCCTTGGAGAAATACATGAAATTGGGAAGGGTGGAGGGTCAGTAAAGAAGAGGAATACCCTCAAGGAGGTGGATTGATATGGTGAGTGCCACAATGGGCTCATGTGTCAGGAAGTGTGAGGATGGTGCAGGGTAGAATAGAGTTCATATCTTCTCTTCATAGAGTTGCTATAAGTCATACTAGAATCAACTAGAATCTATGAACAGGAAACACTTTTCCATTTATTTATGTCTCTTATTGTTTATCACAGTAGATTTGTAGTTTTCTTTGTAAAGGTCTCTTGTATCACGTTGACTGCCTCCTGGTCCAAGTATAGGTTTTGCATAAGCACAATCAAGAATTCTAGGATTCCCATTCTTATTAGAGTCAGCCACAGCTTGTTGCGATCCACACAGTCAAATGCCTTTCTATAGTCAATGAAACACAGATAGACATTCTTCTGGTATTTTCTGCTTTTAGCCAAGATCCATCGAACATTAGCTATAATATTGTAGGGGCCACAGCCTCTTCTAAATCCAGCCTGCACTTTAGGTAGTTCTCTGTTAATGTGCTGTTCCAGCCATTTTTGGATACTCTTCAGCAAACTCTTGCTTGCATGTGATATCAGTGACGTTATTTGATAATTTCCACACTCTGTTATATTACTTATCTTTAAAATGGGAACAAATAGAGATCTCTTCCTCTAGATTTCTTGGAACAACTTGTTGGGCACATCCAGGGCAGCATCTGTTTGTTGAAATATGTCAATTGGTATGCCATCAATTCCTGGGGCCTTGTTTTTTGCCAATTCTTTCAAAGCAGCTTGAACTTCTTCCATCATCACCACAGCTCTTGCTTATTCATTGTTTTATGAAATTCTTCTGCGTCCACCAATTCCTTTTGGTACAATGATTGTATACTCTTTCTGTCTTCTATTAATGCTTCCTGGATAATTTAATATTCTGCCCAAAGCATCCTTAAGTACTGAAACTCTAGGTTTGAATTTGTTTTTCCTTTCCTTCACCTTAAGAAATGCTGAGTGAGTTCAGCCCTTTTGATTTTCTGAATCCGGCTCCTTGCACATTTCTTTGTAATACTTCACTTTGTTTTCCCGTGCTGCCTTCTGGAATCTTCCGTTCAACTCTTTAATAGCTTGATTTTTTTCCCTTTGTATTGTCTTCTTGGTGCTCCAATGCATTATTTATTGTTTCTTTTGACATCCACTTGGTCTTTTCTTCCTCCTCTGTCTTTGTAATGACCTTTTGCATTCTTCCTGGCTGATATTCTTGATACCCTCCTACACATCATTCAGTCTTTGCTCATTAACGTCCAAGGCCTCAAGCCTGTTCCTGAGATGATATTGAAAGTCAGAACAGAGAGGGGAAACACTGCATGGCTCAAAATTGGGAAGGATGTACATCAAGTATGTGTCCTATCTCCATATCTTTTCAATCTATGTGTGGAACAGATTATCCAGGAGGCTAGACTCTATGAGAAGTGTGGCATCAGGATTGGAGATAGACTCATCAACAATCTGCATTATGCAGAAGACACAATCCTGCTTGCTGAAACTGGGGAGGACCTGAAGAGCTTGCTGCAGAAGGTCAAGGACTGCAGCCTTCAATATTGAAGCTCAACATCAAGAAAACAAAGATTCTCACCACTGGGCCGATTGGCAGCATCATGATAGATGGTGAAGAGACTGAGATTGTTGGCAGCTTCAGTTTGCTTGTCTCTAAAATCAACACTCTTGATAAAAGCAACCAGAAAATTAAAAGACTAATTGCATTGGGAATGTCTGCTGTCAGAGACCTCTCCAAAGTACTGAAGAGCAGCTATGTCAGTCTGGAGACTAAGGTGCACCTGATACAGGCCATAGTCTTTGCAATTACTTTTTATGCATTAGAAAGCTGGACAATGACTAGGGATGATAAGAGAGTTGTTACCTTTGAGCTGTGGTGCTGGAGTAGGGTATTGAATATACCATTAACTGCTAAAAGGACTGTGCTGGAGAGGGTGAAGCCAGGCTGCTCCTTGGAGGCAAGGATTCTGAAGCATTGTCTGACATACTTTGGACATATTACAAGGCAGGATCAGTCCTTGGAGAGGGACACCATGCTTGGGAGGACAGAGGGACAGTTCAGGAGAGGAATACCCTCGATGAGATGGATTGATTTAGTCACTGCGGTGATGGAGATATGGGGATAGGTGTGTCAAAGACAATAAGATTGGCAAGGGATAGAGCAGGATTTAGGACTATTGAACATAGGATCACTATGAGTCGCAGGCTACCCAGTGGCACATAACAACCTGCATCTTTAGTTAGGTTTATTTCTAAGTTTCTCAATTTATGATTGGCTAGCACATATTACTCCCATTCCAGAAAAGGTGACCTGGTCGAGGGTGGAAATTATCAAACAATGCCACTAATATCACACTCTAGTAAAATCCTGCTGAAGATCATCCAGAAATGACTGGTACAGTACATTGACAAAGAACTAGCAGAAATACAAGATGGGTTTAGAAGAGGTCGTGGTACTAGAGATATTATTGCCAATGTCAGATGGATCTTGGCAGAAAGCAAAGAGTATCAGAGGAATATCTGTGTTTCATTGATTGCAAAGGCATTTGACTGTGTGGATCACAACAAACTGTGTCTAACCTTTAGGAAAATAAGAATTCCAGAACACTTGATTGTGCTTATGTGAAACCTATACTTGGACCAGGAAGCAGTCCTCTGAACAGAGCAGGCAAACACTGCATGGTTCTCAAAATAAGGAAAGTAACACATCAGGGATGTATCCATTATCCACACCTTTTCAATCTGTATGCAGATCAGATCATTCAGGGAAGCAGGACTTTTTGAGGAGAAATGTGGCATCAGGATTGGAGGTGAGATCATCAATAACCTACGTGATGCAGATGACACACCTTGCTTGCTGAAACCGAGATGGACCTGAAAGCACTTGCTGTAGTAGGTCAAGGAGTGTAATCTTCAAAATGGACTGAGGTTTAACATCAAAAAGAAATGATTCTCACCACTAGGCAAATTGGTAACACCATGATAGATGGAGAAGAGATTGAGGTTGTTAAAAATTTCAGCTTGTTAGGTTCTACAATCAACTCTTTTAAAACCAGCAGTTAGGAAATCAAAAGACAAATTGCTTTGGGAGAAATCTGCTATCAGGGACCTCTCCAGAGTGCTGAAATGCAACAATGTCTGTCTAGAGACTAAGGTGCACCAGGCCATGGTTTTCTCAATTACTTGTTATGCTTCAGAGAGCTGGACAATTACTAAGGGTGAAAGAGGAAGATTAGATTTCTTTGAGTTCTGATGTTGGAGAATAGTCTTGAACATACAATGGACTACCAAGAAAACAAATCAATCTGTCTTGGAGAGGGTGAAACCAAGTCTCTTGTTGGAGGCTAGGATTTTGAAGCTCTGTCTCACATACTTTGGACACGACAGCACAAGAGAGGAAGACCCTGGATGAGGTGGATTGATACAGTGACTGCGGCAATGGGTATTAGTGTGTTGGAATTAGTGAGATTGGCTCAGGACAGGGCAGGGTTCAGAGCTACCGTTCAGGTCACTATGAGTGGAAGGCAACTCGGTGGCATATAATAACACAATAGCGCACTTAGATTAGACTAGTAGATACGGTATTGGGAAACAGAAAGGAGGATTAACAGTTACAAACAGACACTAGTGATTGGAACGTGGATTGTGAAAGTATGAATGTAGAACAACTGGACAATTTTGAGGAAGAAATGGAACACATAAAAATTGATATACTAGATATTGGGGAAATGAAATGGATTGGCATGGGACGTTTTGAATCAGATAATTACATGATCTACTATGCTGGAAATGAAAAGGTGAGTAAAAACAGGGTCATATTTATAGTTAAAAAGACAATTTCTAGGTCAATGTTGAAATATGATGTTAGCCACAGGATAATATTCATATGCATACAAGAAGACCTGTTAATATGACTATCATTCCAATATGTACACCAACAACCAGAGCCAAAGAGGAGGAAATAGATTTCCACCAACTTTTGCAGTCAGAAATCAAACATGTAACCAATTTACTACACTAATAATAATGGATGATGGAATGCAAAAGTTAGAAACAGGAAAGAAGGATCAGTAGTCAGAAAACATGGGCCTGGTGACAGAAATAAGACTGGAGCTAGAATGATAGAATTTTGTACAATCAATAATTTATTAACTGCAAATACCTTTTACAAGAAATATAAATGTCAACTGTCCACATGGACTTCACCTGAAGGCCTACTCAGGAATCAGAGGGATTACATCTGTGGAAAGAATCGGTGGAGAAGCTCAGTATCAGCTTTGAAAACTAAGCCAGGCTGCTGACTGTAGAATAGACCATCAACTAATCACATGCAAATTCAAACTGAAGCTAAACAAAATTAAATTAAATCCATGAGAAAACCTGGAATCTATCCCACCTGAATTTAAAAACCATCCAAGGAACAGGTTTGAAGCCTTATACACTAATAAGCAAATATTGAGCTGTGGGAGGATAGCAAGAATATCATCCATGAAGAATGCAAAAGGCCATTTGCAAAGACAGAGCAGGAATCAAAGACTGGGATAGATGTCGGAAGAGACTCTGAACATTATGCAAGAGTGCCAAGAAGTCAAAGCAAAGGGAAGAAATGAGCAGATTTTTCCAATGCAATTAATCTTTTGATTTCCTGTCTGCTCCTACCAAAAGTGTTGCTTATAGAGCCAAGCAAGCTGAAGTTGTTAACAATCTCAATCTTTTTACAGGCTATCATGATACTGCCAGTTGGCCTAGTGATGAAAATCTTTGTTTTTTTGATGTTGAGCTTCACTCCCTACTGAAGGCCAAAGTCCTTGACCTTCTGCAGCAAATGTCCTCAGTTTTGGCAGGTTGTGTCCTCTGCACTGCTCAGGTTGTTGATGGGTCTTCCTCCAATACTAATGCCACATTCCTCCTCATAGGGACAAGTCTTCTGGATGATCTATTTTGCATAAAGATTGCATGATTGTGTTTTGTATAAAACACAATGTATATGAACTTTGTAAGAAAGCCAATAAAAAAAATTTAAAAAAAGAAAAAGTATGGAGATAAGATGCATCCTGGATGCACACCTTTGCTGATCCTAAAACATGTAGTGTTTCCTTTCTCTGTTCTGATGACTGCCTCTTGATCCAACTGTATAGGTTTCAAGTACACACAATTAATTTGGTGTTCCCATTCTTCTCAGAGTTAGCCACATTTGTTGTGATCCCCACAGTCAAATGCCTTTGGATTTTCAATGAAACACAGATAGACACTCCTCTGGTACTGTCTGCTTTCAACTAAGATCCATCTAACATGGCTTATAATATCCCTAGTGCCATGGCCTCTTCTAAACCCATCCTGACATCTGGCAGTTCTCTGTTGATGTGCTTTTCCAATAGTTTTTTTAAAAATAATTTTCAGAAGGATCTTGCTTGCATGTGAGATTAGTAATACAGTTTGATAATTTCCAAACTCTGTCAGGTCACTATTTGTTTGGCATGTGAACAAATGTGGGTCTCTTTCAGTCAGTTGGCCAGGTTGTTGTCCACCGTATTTCTTGGTACAAGTTGGTGATTATGTCCAGGGCAGTGTCTGTTTGTTGAAATGTGTCAGTTGGTGTGCCATCAATCCCTACAACCTTGTTCTTTGCCAATTCCTTCAGAGCAGTTTGAACTTCCTCCTTTATCACCATGAGCTCTTGATCATATATTGTTTCATAAAATTCTTCTGTGTTAGCCAATTATTTTTGGTGTAGTGACTCTGTGTACACCTTCCATCTTCTTTTGATGCTTCCTGGGTCATTCAACATTTTGCCCACAGCATCCTTAAGTATTGCAACTCAAGGCTTAAGCTTATTTTTCACTTGTTTTAGCTTGAGAAATGCTGAGAGAGTTCAGCCCTTTTGATTTTCCATCTCCAGCTCTTTGCACATTTCATGATAATATTTTGCTTTGTCTTCCCTAGCTTCCCTTTGAAATATTCTGTTCAGCTCCTTAACATCTTGATTTCCCCCACCCCCCTCCTTTGCTTTGGCTTCTCAGCACTCTAGTGCAATATTCAGAGTCTCTTCTGACATCCATTTTGGCCTTTTCTTTTTCCTCTTTGTAATGACCTTTTGCACTCTTCATGGATGATATTCTTGATATTCTCCCACAGCTCATATGCTCTTCGCTCTTTAGAATCCAAGTACTCAAACCTGTCCCTAAGATAGTCTTTAAATTCAGGAAAGATAAACTCAAACTTTGGTTCTTGTGGATTAGTTTGATTTTCGATAGCTTCAATTTGAACTTGCATATAAGTAGTTGATGATTTGATTGACAGTCAGTACTTGGCCTACTTTGCACAACTGCTATTAAGCTTCTCCAATGATTTTTCCCCCCACTTATTTAATCAGTCTGATTCCTGTGCAGGCTGTTATGTGAGGTCCAGGCATATAGTTACCATCTGGCTGTCTTATAAAAAGTATTTGCAATGAATAAATTATTGACGTCTACCAAAATAACTTCATCTCAGATGTTTTGGTATGTTGTCTTTTCATTTTGATTTGTTTCAAGGAACTTTTTTCTTTCTTCTATAACCCAATCGTGTTCTAGCACAGTTACTCAGCTTCCACATGGGTGGTTTTGTAAACTTTATCCACCTGTGATTAATTTCTAGTTTTATGGCATTGTGAACTGAGAAGATATTTTGTATTATTTCAATGTTTTTTAAATTTATTTATTTAAGTTTATTGATGCTCACTTTTTGTCCTAATATATGATAGATTTTTGAAGAATGGATCAAGAAAGTAAATTAAGTGTAATTGAGTGCAGTACTCTGAATACATTCACAAGGTTGAGCTGGCTAATTGTATGGTTTAGATCTTTTTAGTTGACCTATCTTTTGGTGAAGAGATTGAGATTGTACACAGCTTTAGTTTGCTTGGCTCTGTAGTCAACAGTCTTGGCACCAGCAGCCAGGAAATTAAAAGGCGCATTGCCATGGGAAAGTCTGCTGTTAGGGACCTCTCCAAAGTGCTGAAGAGCAG
>NW_006399896.1:2088423-2091455 GCF_000299155.1 Elephantulus edwardii
GAGGGACGGCGCAGGAGAGGAAGGCCCTCTATGAGGTGGATTGATTCAGTGACTGGGATAATTGGGATGGGAGTGTCAGAGACAGTGCGATTGGCACAGGGCAGAGCGGAGTTTAGGGCTGTTGTACATAGCGTCGCTATAAGTAGCAGGCGACTCGACGGCACATAACAACAACAACAACAACGTCTTTATGTTTTGCTTTGAGGTCTAGTCTGTTTGGTGTTCTCTGAACTTGAGTGTAGGTTTTCTTTTTCTTTATAATACCTGGAAAGTTTTCTTCTACTACCACTTCCACAATTTTCTCTGTGCTTTCCCTGCCGCCCCTTGTGTGTTGGAATTCTGATCATATAAGTGTATTGTTCTTTTTCGTGTTATCCCACATGAATCTAATGTTTTCTTCATTTTCCTTCCATATAATCTTTGATTTATCTTGTAATATATTCCCATTGAGGTTCTTAACTTCTCCCTCACTAACTCTCCTTGTTCATATTTTCTGTTCTGCATTTTTTGTCCCTCTAGAATCTTGGAAACTTCTGTCATTTCATTGCATTTCTGTTATTTCTAGTACTGTACTGACTGTATCCTTTCTATCTTGTGATTTTTTTTAAAAATTATTCTACCTTTTTAACTATAGTTTCAATTCTTCCTTCCACTTTTGCAGATTCTTCCACTTTTGTTCAAGGTCCTCTACTTTGGTATATTTTTTCTGGCTCTTTGTATTTGGAGTATTCACTTTATTTATGGCTTCCATTCTTTCATTCGCATCTTCTTCCATAGCTATAATTCTACATCAGTATATTTATTCTGGTTTCTAGTCTTTAGAGTATCGACTTTATTTATAGCTTCCCTTCTTTCTTCTATCATTTGTACCCTATTCAGTAACTGTTCATATGACTCTTTGTCAATTTATTTCTTCTACCTTCCTGCATTTGGGGTATTCATTGGGTCTGTAATATGCTCTGCTAGTTTTGGAGAAGGCTTAATTTATTTTTTTTCAATGTGTTTAAAATTGATTGTTACTTTTTCTTGGCATTTTGTTAAGTTTTTCTTGGTATATGTTAGGCCATTTCTACTATGTGTGCTTAGGTTGTTGATAGTTCTTTATCTTTATGATGTTATTTTTAATGGCAGCCTTATTGTGTTCAGTCTGTGAGAGTGGGCAGCTTGATCTACTGGAAGGCTTTTCTGGGCCTATGGAGTGTTGAACATTTGCTTTTCTTAAAGTTCTTCAGATAATCTCTGGTCTGCAGTGCAGCCTTGCGGAAAGCTCACCTATCACAGCCTCCTCTCCTAAAGTCTATTGCCATCTTTTGTCTGGGGAGTGGCAAGAGTAATTTCCCCAATATAAGCAGTTTTTGTCTGGAAGAGTTATAGGTAGCTCTCTTGTTAGCACTTCAATGTGTGAGCTGTGGACGTGAGTAACTCACCCGACTGCAGCTCCCTATCTTAAATTCCATTTTCCTCTTTGGTCCATGAGAAGGCCCCATAGAGGCCAGGATTCTCAACTGGAGGAATTTTGCTCAGGGGAATTGCAAGGTCTTCCTTTCCCAGCACCTAAATGTGCTGACTCTAGGATTGAGTCTCTCACCTGATTCCTGCCCTCTTTCCTGAAGTCCCTTGTCCTCTTTAGTCTGTGAAGTTGTAAGACCAAGTTCCCCAATCTAAGCAGTTTCTTTTAAGGGGCATTGGGTTGCAGGCAGCTCCTTCACTAGCATTTAAATATGTCAGCTGTGAAAGTGAGTGTCTCATCTGATTTTAGCCCCCTGCTTAGATTCTATTGTTCTCTTTGGTTTGTGAGGGTGTGCTAGCCAGGATCTCCAATGTCAGGAGTTTTTCCTCCAGGGTTGTTGCAAGCTGCTCCCTCCCTAGAAATTCTCATTGCAGTTTATTAATCAACATTTTCTTAATGACAATTTGATTTTTCACTTTCTTATTGAATTTTAGGATACATTTTAATACATTTATTTATTTTGAAAGATAGAAATGCTTTTTCCAGTGTGTGAACTGCAAGTATTTCTCCTAGTCTTTGTCTTTTCAGCTTCTTAACAACACCTTTCACAGAGTAAACTTAACTTTTAAATTTTGGTAAAGTCAGATTTATATTTTTTCTTTCAAAAATTGCTATTCTTATATGTTGTATGGGACTTTTATTTTTCCATAAACGTATTTTAAGCCATAACATGTTTATCTAATATATATTTTATTGAAATTTTAATGAAAGTTTACAGTGAACTTGAATTTCCATTCATTCATTATTGCATATTTTCCTCCCTGCCCACCCCTCCTCCCAGTTCCTTTTTCTTTTAAATAAATTTTTTCATTGTTATACAGTCCACTTTACTATACAGCTCTTATTCTGGACTCCTATCATGCAAATAATACCTAATCATATATTCCCTCCAAACAGTTCTCTCCCCTCATCTGTTTCAATGATTTACATTACTTATTCTCTCTCTTCCTAGTTTTCCCCCAAACCCGACGTCAGTCCTGCTTTATAACCGTGGCACCATGCAGAATTTGACCTTTTGTGACAGATACTACACTCAACATAATGTCCTACAGGGTGACACATTTTGTATAATATTTCCTGAGTTTCTTGTTTTTAAATTATGCATAATATTCCATTGTGTGAAAATACCACAGCTTCTCTATCCATTCATTTGTTGATGGACACTTAGGTTGTTTCCAATTGTTTGTTATTGTGAAGAAAGCAGCAATAAATATGAGTGTGTATATATCTGCTTGGGTGGCAGTTCTGGTTTCTTTAGAGTATACTCCCAGTAGTGGAATTGCTCAGTCAAATGGAATTTCTATTTCCAACTTGTTGAGAAAGCGCCATACAGCCTTCCACAGTGGTTGCACCATTTTACACTCCCACCAACAGTGAATAAGAGTTCCAGGTTTTCCACAACCTTGCCAGCATTTGTTGTTTGCTTCTCTGTTAAATTTTGCTCTTCTTTTTCTTAATATTTTATTTTTTTAAATAATTTTAATGAACACTTACAGAGAATTTGGATTTCCATTCATTCATT
>NW_006399896.1:2091555-2092532 GCF_000299155.1 Elephantulus edwardii
CAAGTGACTCGACGGCACATAACAACAACAACAACAACATCTTTTGTTGAGAATGGTGTGTTGAAGTCTCCTACCATTATTATGGTGCTGTTTCTTTCTTCGGTTCTGTTAACAGTTATTTTATGTATTTTTCAGACTTGTCATGTGATGTGTACATGTTGACCAAGGTCATGACTTCTTGATTAATTGCGTATTTAATCATTATATAATTCTTTTCTTTATGGCTTTTTTCATCTTAAAATCTATTTTATCAGAGATTATTTAGCATTGCCTCTCCTGCTTTTTTTATGGATGACATTTATTGGCATATTTTCCTCCAGCTTTTGATTTTTAGCTTTTCTTTTTCCTCATTTCTTAGATGTGCCTCTTGCAGGCAGCATAACAGTTGATGAACTTTATTTTATTTTCTTTTTTATCCATTTTACTACTCTTTTTCTCTTGATTGGTACATTTAAGCTATTCACATTAAGTATGATTACTGACAGGCCAGATTTTATTGCTACTGTTTTGCTATGCTTCTTTTTTTTGGTTGTTGTTTCCGGTTGCTATTGTCCATTCACTTTCTTTAGGTGTCTTTGTGCAAAGAACTTCCCTTAGAATTTCTTGCAGAGTTATTATTGTTTTTATAAATTCTTTAAGTTCTTGCTTTTCTGTAAGTGACTTAATTTCTCTTTCATATTTGATAGACCACTTTTCTGAGTATTGGATCCTTCTCTCTCAACCTTCTTTTATGCTATCCCATTGTCTTCTTGCTACATGTTTTATACTTAGAATTCAGAATTTAATTCAGTTTTTTTCTCCTTTATAGTTGACACTTTGTTTTTCCTCACATTGCTTTTAGTATTTTATCCTTTGATTTTGGAGAATTTGACTGTGATACGTCAACCAGAGCCAAGGAAGAGGAGGTAGAAGATTTTTACCAACTTTTACAATCGGAGATTGATCGAACATGCAACCAAGATGCATTGATAATAATG
>NW_006399896.1:2097942-2124293 GCF_000299155.1 Elephantulus edwardii
TATTGTCCATGGCTGTTGTTGTGTTGCATGAAGGAGTCTCTAGTGGCCCTGGAGCACCGCCAGGGGGTGCAGGGTTGTGGCGAGGTCACCAGGGTGTGCCAAAAGTGTGGGGGCACGGGATGGTGGTGGGGTGTTGTCCCTGGACATGGTGCTGTGGCAGGGATGGGGGATGCAGGGCTTGGGCAGCGCTAGGAGTTAGGGGTTGCAGTCTGTTCCCAGATATTAAGCTGCCAAGTCACCAGTCCTCAGCAAATAAGACTTACTGCGTCGCTCTGCTTGCGTGCCGCATCCTTCTGCTTGCGCGCCTCATAGCTCTGCTTGCGCAGCGTTGCTCTAAATTTTGCTATTCTTACTGGGGTAAGATGCTATCTAAAAGTTGTTTTGATTTGAATCTGTTAGAGCTAGGGATTTTAAACATTTCTTCATGTGTTTGTTTGTCATCTGAATGTCTTTGGAGAAGTGTCTGTTTATATCCTGTGCCCATTTTTCAACTGGATTATTTACCTTTATCTTGCTGTGGTGCTTGAGTATTCTATAAATTCTAGATATAAGTATTTTATCAGAAATGTCAATACCAAATATTTTTTCCCCAGTCTGGGGCTTCCCTTTTTACCCTGTTAGAGAAGTTTTTGGATGAGCATAGGGATTTGATTCTTAGAAGGTCTTATTCATCTATTTTATCCTCTCCTGGTTGTAGATTTTTCAGGATGCCTAGAAGACAGTTCATGTTGTGGATTAGGGCTTTTAGAGTTCTTCCAAGCCTTTCTAAATGAAGTTTATAGTCCTTGGCTTTAGTCCTAGGTCCTTAATTCACTTTGATTTGGTTTTTGTATATGGTGTGAGGTGTGAGTCTTGCTTGAGTTTTCTGCAGTTAGTTTTCCAATTTTGCCAACACCATTTGTTAAAAAGAGTGTCGTTTCCCCACTTAACTGATTTCAGCTCCTTGTGAAATATCAGTTGATGATAGGTAGATGGACTGATTTCTGGGTTCTCAATTCTATTCCATTGATCTATGTGTCTGTCATTGTACCAGTACCATGCTGTCTTGACCACCGTGGCAGTGTAGTAGGATTTGAAATCAGGGAGTGATGCCTCCTACCTGGTTTCTCTCTTTCAGGAGTCCTTTGCTTCTTTGTGGTGTCTTTCCAATCCAGATAAAATTGTTGATTGCCTATTTCACCTCATTGAGGAATGGAATTGGTATTTGTATTAAGATTACATTGAAATTGGAGATTGCCTTTGGTAAAATGGTCATTTTCACAATAGTGAGTCTTTCTATCCAAGAGCGAGATATATTCTTCCATTTCTCTAGGTCTCTTTTTGTATCTTGTAGTAATGTTTTGTAATTTTCTTTTAATAGATCCTTTGTGTTTCTAGGTAGATTTACTCCCAAGTATTTAATCTTGTGATTAGCTATTGTGAATGGTATTATTTTTCTTAGTTCCGGCTCTGTATATTCTTTGTCACTGTCGAGAAATCCAACTGATTTTTGTATGTTGATCTTGTATCCTGCTACTTTGCTGAATTGGTCCACTGTGTCCAATAGTTTTCTTGCTGAATCTTTAGGGTTTTCTAAGTATACTATCATATCATCTGCATATATGAATAATTTTACCTCCTCTTTGCCAATTTGGATGCCTCTTATTTCCTTCTCTAGTCTTATTGCTATCGCTAAGACTTCCAATACAATATTGAATAAGAGAAGTGATAGTGGATATCCTTGCCTAGTTCCTGTTCTCAAAGAGAATGCCTTTAATCTCTCTCCACTGAGAACAATGTTGGCTCTCCAGTTTGCGTACATACTTTTTACTATGTTGAGGAAATTCCCCTCTATTCCTCTTTTGTTTAGTGTTTTAATCAGGAAAGGGTGTTGGATTTTGTCAAAGGCTTTTTCTGCATCAATTAATAGGATTATGTGGTTCCATGTTCTTTGCTTTGTTTATGTGATGAATTACATTGATTGTTTTTCTTATGTTGAACCATCCTTGTATAACTGTTATGAATCCCACTTAGTTATGGTGAATTACTTTTTTTATGTATCATTGGATTCTATTGGCCAGGGTTTTATTCAGGATTTTTGCATCTATGTTCATGATAAATATTGGCCTATCCTTTTCTATTTTGGTTGTTTACTTACCTGGTTTTAGTATCAAGGATATGTTTGCTTTATAGAATGAGTATAGGAGAATTCAACTTTTTTCTATTTTCTGTAATAGTTTGTGTAGAATTGGTGACAGTTCTCTGAATGATAAAATTCACTTGCAAAACTATCTGGTCCAGGTCCTTTTTTGGCTGGGAAGTTGGTTTATTACCTTTTCAATTTCTTCTTTTGTAATGGGTCTATTCAGGTGTTCAATTTCTGTTTGTGTTAGTTTAGGTTGTTGTTGTTTTGTTGTTATGTGCCGTCGAGTCGTTTGCGACTCATAGCGACACTATGTACAACAGCCCTAAACCCTGCTCTATCCTGTGAAAATCTCATTGCCTCTGACACACCCATCTCAACTACCCCAGTCACTGAATCAATCCACCTCATAGAGGGTCTTCCCCTCCTGCGCTGTCCCTCCACTCTGCCCAGCATGATGTCCCTCTCCAAAGACCTGTCTCTCCTTACAACATGTCCAAAGTATGTCAAGCAAAGCCCCAGAATCCTTGCCTCCAAGGAGCAGCCTGCTTTAACCCTCTCTAGGATGAATCTATTTGTTTTCTTGGGAGTCCATGGTACATTCAGTACTCTTCTCCAGCACCAGAGCTCAAAGGCGTCAATTCTCCTTCTATCCTCCCTAGTCATTGTCTAACTCTCTGATGCATAACAAGTGATTGCAAAAACCATGGCCTGTATCAGGCGCACCTTAGTCTCCAGAGAGACACCGTTGCTCTTGAGTACCTTAGAGAGGTCCCTAACAGCAGACTTTCCCATCGCAATACGTTTTTTGATTTCCTGCCTACTGGTGCCAAGAGTGTTGACCGTGGAGCCGAGCAAACGGAAGCTGTGAACAATCTCAATCTCTTCACCATACATCCTGATGCTACCAATTGGTCCAGTGGTGAGAATTTTTGTCTTCTTGACATTGAGCCTCAGTCCATATTGAAGGATGCAGCCCTTGACCCTCTGCAGTAAGTGCATGAGGTCCTCCTCAGTTTCAGTGAGCAGGGTTGTGTCATCTGCATAACGCAGACTGTTGATATATCTTCCACCAATCCTAACGCCACGCTTCTCCTCATAGAACCCAGCCTCTCAGATAATCTTCTCTGCATACATGTTGAAAAGGTATGGAGACAGGACACATCCCTGGTGTACACCCTTCCCAGTTTTGAACCATGCAGTGTTGCCCTGCTCTGTTCTGACTACTGCCTTTTGGTCCAAGTATAGGTTTCACATTAGCACGATTCAATGTTCTGGGATCCCCATTCTTCTCAGGGTCAGCCACAGTTTGTTATGATCCACGTAGTCAAATGCCTCTGAATAATCAATGAAACACAGATAGACATTCTTCTGGTATTCTCTGTTAGTTTAGGTAGCTTGTAAATTTCTAAGTATTGTCCATTTCCTCTAGGTTTTCATATTTGTTTGAATATCGTTTTTCCATTATATTCCATTATTGGACTTTTTATTTTAGTTGGTTCTGTTGTGACATTGTCCATTTCACCTTTTATTCAGATAATTTGTCTTTTTCTTCTTTTCCTTTATTGTTTTGCCAGTGTTTTGTTGATTTTATTGACTTTTACAAAGAACCAACTCCTAGTTTTGTTGATGGTTTCAATTTTTTTAATTGAATTTATTTCTGCTGTAATTCTTATAATTTCAGCTTTTTTAAGTAGGGTGTAGGGTTTTCTTGCTTTTTTTTCTCAATTTGTTGAAGATGTTGTATGTGGAGAACCAATGGTCATTTTTTCCTGCCTTTTGATGTGTTTGCTTATTTCTATAAATTGACCTCTGATTATTGCTTTTGCTGTTTCCCAGAGGTTTTGGTAAGTTTTGTTTTCATCGCCATTTGTTTCAAGAAATTGCTTAATTTCATTTTTTATTTCTTCTAGTAGCCACTCATGTTCAAGCAAGGTATTGTTCAGCTTCCAAATGTATGCTTTTTCTACTTTATCTTCTTGTTTTTATTTTCTTATTTTGTAGTATTGTGGTCTGAGAAGATGCTTTGTATTATTTCTGTTTTTTAATTTATTGATGCTTGCCTTGTGGCATAAAATGTGCTTTGTTCTCAAGAATGTTCCATTTACATTGGAGAAGAAGGTATACTTTGCTTTTTTGGGGGTACATTAGCCTATAAACATCTATGAGATAGAGTTGATTTTTTGAGTGGTTTAATTCTTGAGTATCTTTGTTGAGATTCTTTCTGTTAGTTTTATCTTTTCTTGAGATTAGTGTAGTATTGAAGTCTCCAACTACTATAATGTTGTCTATTTTCTTTTTCTGCTGCCATGGTACATTTGACCATCTTTTTCAAACTTACTGCCTTAAAAAAGCTTTTGTAATCATAAATATAATACTTTTTAAAAGCAAAAACTACAAATTAGCAATTTAATGTGTCTCTTGCTGGGACTAGTCAATGAATAGGACCTGCCTCCAAGGGGAAGTAAAGGGTTCTAGAAAAAGCCTGGTTACTTAAGAATGAATTTTAAAATTTATTCATCCATTCATGGATAATGTTTAGTTTTTATTTTGGCTCTCAGGAGGGGTGGTAAGAGAGCAACACTTTTTAATAAAAACAGAATAATTTTTCTTGATCAGATAATATCTCTGACAGAAATTTGGGAGAGGAAACTCCATCTCATCTTGCAGTTAATTTAGTTGCAAAGGTAAAGTTTGAATAAAATTATTCATAATCCATTTATATAATAATATAATAGTTTGAGTCTTTTTTAACTCTAACTTTATTAAAACTAAGAAAGCATATCTTAGTAACTACTCTTGTTGTTGTTAGGTACCATCTAGTCGTAGATGACTCATATTGACCCTATGAACGAAAGACCTGAGCACTATTCGTACATAGAGTTTCCAGAGGCAAGCCATTTCAGAAGCAGATGCCGTTCCTTCTTCCAGGCTTGTTTTCAGTCAGGAAACTCCATCAAACACTGTCCACCATGGGTACTCATTACCACATTTGGCACATCGGTGTCCCAGTGTTCAGTTTCACAGCAACCACGACTTACCTCTGCACAGCAATGTACAGACAAGTGCTATCCCACCTAGAAGAATGTTTGATAGGAAAACAATTTAAACCCGGCCTGAGTGCCACAGATTAAAATCACCCACCTTGGGCTTCGTAGCATAACTTTCTGTCCACCAGACCAATGTAGCTCTCTCTATGTCACCATTGTTATTGTTGTTAGGTGCTGTTGAGTGGTAGATGACTCACAGTGGCCCTATGAAGGAAAGGCCTATGACCTGAGCATTGTTCATATATAGAGTTTCCAGAGGAAAGCCCTTTCGGAAGTGGATGCGACTCCTGCTTCCAGGCTTGTTTTAGTTGGAAATAGATACATAATAAAACATATATGAGAATCTAAAGGAAGGGAACACAGGGGTGAGGATGGGTGGAGGGCATAATCATAGACTTTCATAATTTGATGGGTGGAGAGAGAGAGATGGGCTAAAGAAATGGGAAAGATCTGGTCTGAAATACAATGTATACAAATTTTATAACTAAACCCGTATAAAAGAAAAAGTTTATATTAAAAAAAAAGAAAAGGGAAAAAAAGAGACATAAATGATGAATTTGCACATGGACCTCACCTGATGGGCTGCATAGGAATCAAATTGACAACATCTCTGAAAGAAATAATTTGAGAAGCTCAATACTGGCAGTCAAAACCATGACGGGTGAATTGTGGGTCAGAGCATCAATTATTCTTATGCAAATTCATATTGAAGCCCAATTAAATGAAAATAAATCCATGAGAACTAAGATACAATCCTGAATCTATTTAATCTAACTTTCAAGATCATCTTAAGAATAGGTTTGAAGCATTGAACACCAATGATCAAAACTGGAATGAGTTGTGGGATGATATCAAGGATATCATCCATAAAGATAGCAAAAGGCCATTACTAAGAGGAGAAAGAAAAAATTGAAATGCATGTCAGAAAAGACTAAAAATTTCACTAGAGCATAGCGAAGCCAAAACAAAGGGGAAACATGCTGAAGTAAAATAATTGAACAAAAGATTTCAAAGGACAGCTTGAGAAGACAAAGCAAAGTATTATAATGGAATCTGCAGAGATCTGGAATTGAAGAATAAAAAGGGAAGAACTCTTTGTATTTCTCAAGCTGAGAGAACTGAAAAAAAAATTTAAATCTTGAGTCTCAGTATGGAAAGATGTTATGGGCAACACTGAATTACTCAGAATGCATCAAATGAAGATGGAAAAAATACACAGAATCACTCTACTAAAAAGAACTGACACTGAAAATTTTCAAGAAATATTATATAAGTAGGAACCAACAGTAATGAAGGATGAAGTGGAAGCTGCATTGAAGGCATTGGAAAAAAAAATAAGGCCTCTGGAATTGATGGGGTACAATTGACTTGTTTCAAAGAACAAATGTAGCCCTTGATGCATTTGCCAGTCTATACCAGGAAATTTGGAGGACAGTTGCCTGGTCAAAGAATTGGAAGGGATACATATTTGTTCTCATTTTCAAGAAAGGTGATCCAACAGAATGTGGAAACAATTGAACAATAATATTAATATCACAAAATACTCTGGAAGATCATTTAAAAATGGCTAGAATAGTACATAGATAGAGAACATCTAGAAGTTCAAGCAGGATTTAGAAGAGACCATGGCCGTAGAGATATCACTGTTGATGTCAGATAGATGAAAGTAAAGAATACCAGAAGAATGTCTATTTGTGCTTTATTGACTATGCAAAGGTATTTGACTGTGTGGATCATAACATGTTATGGCTGACGTTGAGAAAAATGGGAATCCCAGAGCACTTAGTTATGCTCATGTGAAATCTATAAGTAGACTATAAAGTACTTTAGAAGAAAAATCAGCTGAAAAATCAGCTATTAAAACTTGATAGAGCACAGTTCTACTCTGAAACATAAGGTCATCATGGATTAGAGTCAACTCAATAACAATCGTTTGTTGACTAATCCTAGTCACTTGACTTCTGTGAGCCAACTTTTGAATCTGTCTTTCTTATAAAGTGAAAACAAGTAAATAAAAATCTTTCTGGTATTGAATTATTTTTTGCTCCGACTTTTCTATGGTATGTAGAAGAACAGAAAAGATGGAAAGAACAGAAGAGGAGAGAAATGTCTAGAGTATTTGGGAATTGAGACTACTGTATAAGCAGAATGTAATGTCTATGTCATCTCAAATCAGGGTAGCCTAAAGGCCCTTAAAAGGCCTTTAAAAGGCCCTGTCCCTTCTCCTCATGGATTGACTCTTTTCTGATAAGAAGTACCACCACTTGTTTTGATTTTGGCCACTATAACAACACTGAGTACAAGGCCTTTTCTGGGGTGGGGGATGTTATTTATTGTTTTTTGTAATACAGAATTATAAAAAAATTATGAAATGTTATTTCTGGGTGGGCCTTTGGTGATGCATAATTAGATTCTCTGATTCCTATTTAGAATCCTGGAATGGGCACATACTCTCCCTAAAGGACAATGGTCTGTTTCTTACAAATTAATTAGAGGCCTCCCATCCTCCTTCTGCTTACCCATTCATCTGTGTGCTTTCATACCCCAGCTCTGACCTCTGCTGTGATCTCTACTCAGGGTGCCCTCTCACATTTCTCTCTCACTGCTAAACTTCTTCTCCTTCAGGACAAAGCTCAAGTATCTCCCTTCTTCTATTATTTTCTACCTCTGATTATCCCTCTCTGCCAAAATCAATCAACTGAACTGACACAGCAATTGAACGTAACTGTTTGTCACTGTAATAATGGTGTACCTCTATGTATGCCTCCCTGCTAAACACTCAGTACTTGGAGGACAAGGTAAGGCGCTTTTCCCAGCACCCATTCCAGGGCTTACGACACAGAAGACTGTAATTAATTTTTGCTGCTTTGAATCTGATGCCACTTCTTTGTTTTAAAGATAAGGAAATTGATGGCAATGGCTTACATGATCCCTTTTTTCACCAGTTCCCCTTTCCTAGAATTGATATGTGCTCAGTACTTTTGTGAATCAATGACAAGTGCTCAATTATTGCTTACAATTCTTTTTAGGATAAGGAACACACACTTCCTCTCTTCCTTGTTATATTACAAGAGTACATTTTTAGAACTTAAGTAAGCAGGCTTGGAGGCAACCTTTTTGTAGTCTTCAGGGATGCCCCTTCTGTTCTGGTCAGCCCAGCTGACAATACAGGAGGTTTTTATTTAGACTACCTGAGTGGGGTTTTAAGGTGGCGGGTGAACACAGTCAGATTTGCAGTATATTTGATTCTGTGAAACAAAGAGTGACAGTACAATGAATAGGCTGCCCTTATATTTTGGTCACTGTACAAATAGACAGACACATTTCCTCATTCATTGTGGCCAGAATTCCCAAATTTATAGGTCTCTTCCTCTGCAAAATCTCCTAAACCAGGTTTATTTCCATGGAATTGACCTTTGGAGTTTCTACGTTCTCCCTGTTGGCAAATGTAGGGTCCATTTTTTCCTGCAGACGGCCATTTTGGCAACCTCTTTCACAGCCTGAGGAAAGAACCAGAGGCCTACATATGGAGACCTCATCCCCGACTGCCTAATGATTTCAAAAGACATCCTGAATATTCATCATTTCTCTTTTTATGAGCACCTTGGCAATTCCCTCCAAAGGTGAAGGCTGCAGTAAATTCAGAAATGGCATTTAGTGAATACCAATTTAAGCTCGGTTCAAGTCTCCTTTTTTCCTTCTTCCTCAGCACATAATCAGAGTTCCTGAGATCTTAGTGAATACAAGGCATTGTCTCCGTGAAAGGGAAGGAAGGATGGTTTGTGCAAATGAGAAGCCTGAAGACGTGGGTTCCCCAGCCTGCTACCCCAAGCCCTGGGCACCTACCTACCTTGTGTTCTCTGCAGCTCCTTCCTGGAGAATTTGGAAATTAATTTGGCAGAAAACATATACTGGAGCTCTCAGCTTGGTGACAGGCTTGTTAATTGATAGTTGTAAATTAACAAATCTTATGTTATAGCTCTATGTGTCTTAGCCTTTCCTTTTAGTTCAGTAGAAAACCATCCTAACTTCCCCCTAGATGTATGTCTTGCTTCCAGGGTGGTGATGTGGCCAGAAGCTCTATGGAGACAGATACAGAGAATACTAGAGGTTCTTATTACTTTGATTCATTGAATCAAATCAGGTTAGTTGAGTCATTTGTGAGTAGGGAAGCTTGCAGGGGGAGGTGGTCTGTGAAAGGACCATCTGTGGAGTCCATGCCATTCCTCCCTAAGATCTGTGCTGGTGATTGAGCCTGTTTTCTCATTCACTTCATTATTGTCCAAGAAATTGCTCATTACTTATCAATTTCCCATAATTCTTCTCTGTTTCTTAGAGAAAATAGAACCTGAAATCTTAGTGTCATTTGCTTCCTGCCTCCTTACTCTAGAATGGAGTCACTGAACACTTACTCAGTATTCTTGGTAGCTGCCTTGGAGAAGCTGGACATTGCATTGGAGAAAAATGTTCAATGTATGCAAATATTAATGCTCTCAGCAACTAACCAAAATCATCTTCAGCAGAAGAAAGACACAAGTCAGTCACTGACTCACTGACAACCCTCTCAAGTGTAGGTCTATTCTTGCGTACCACCAGGAACCAGAGTTGGTTCAATGACAGCTTTTTTTTTTAACTCTAGTGCAGAAATACTATCTGCGTTATGCAGATGACACAACCCTGCTTGCTGAAACTGAGGAGGACCTGAAGCACTTGCTGCAGAGGGTCAAGGACTGCAGCCTCCAATATGGATTGAGGCTCAATGTCAAGAAGACAAAGATTCTCACCACTGGACCAATTGTAGCATCAGGATGGATGGTGAAGAGATTGAGATTTGTTCACATCTTTAGTTTGCTTGGCTCCACAGTCAACACTGTTGGCACCAGCAGCCAGGAAATTAAAATACGTTTTGCAATGGGAAAGTCTGCTGTTAGGGACCTCTCCAAAGTACTGAAGAGCAATGGTGTCACTCTGGAGACTAAGGTGCATCTGGTTCAGGCTATGGTCTTTGCAATCACTTGTTATGCATCAGATAGTTGGACAATGACTAGGAAGGATAGAAGGAGAATTGATGCCTTTGAGCTGTGGTGCTGGAGAAGAGTATCGAGTATACCATGGACTGCTAAGAAAACAGTTTCTTCCTGGAGAGGGTTTACCTGGGCAGCTCCTTGGAGGCAAGAATTCTGAAGCTTCGTCTGACATACTTTGGACATGTTGTAAGAGGGACAGGTCCTTGGAGAGGGACATCATTTTCGGGAGGGTGGGGGGCGCCGCAGGAGGGGAAGACCCTCCCTGAGGTGGATTGATTCAGTGACTGGGGTAATCAGGATAGGTTTGTCAGAGGCAGTGAGGTTGGTATAGGACAGAGCAGGGTTTAGGGCTGTTGTACATAGGGTCGCTATGAGTCGCAAGTGATTTGACTGCACATAACAACAACAGTGCAGAAATACATGCACTTACTATTTTTTGTTCTTACTGGTAGGATCTTTAAAATAGGCTTTCTTGAAGGGAAGTAAAAAAAGGTTAAATAATGTATACTGCATTGAAACAGATGAGGGAGAGAACTGTTTAGGAGGAATATATGACTAGGTATTATTGTTATGACAAGAATCCAAAATGAAAGCTGCATAATGGAGTGGACTGGGAGAGGGGAATATATAACAAAGAAAGAATTTTTTTTTTTTACTTTTCAAAGAGAGAAGTGAATCTGGAGGGTGGGTTGGGCAGGGAGGAAAGTGTGCAACAATGAATGAATGAATGGAAATGAAAAAAAAATAAGTTTTTTTTAAAAAGAAAGAAATAAAATAGACTTCCACTTCCATCTCCTAACTGAGGAGATCATTTCTTGGACACATCTAATAATTATAGATCCAGTAGTGCCAAGCAAAGCTGGCAGTTTGCCTGATAATGTTTTCCCAGGCTCACCTTTCTTCCACACAGGTTGTTAAACTTCCATCTGAAGCCAGAAGGACATGACATTTCTCTTCCTTCCTTTATGTACCCCAACTGTCTTAGTGAATTTAAATAGCTCACTGGCCTATCATAGAGTCTGCAAAACAAGGTGCACAGGCCATGTCTGGCCCATCGCCTTGTTTTCTTTGGCCTTCACATTGTTTTGAAATGTTTTTAATTAATGGCCAAAATTTAAGAATGGGGAAATGTCACATAAAAAGAAACGGAGACTTAGACTCATGAAAACCTAAATATCTGGCTACCCTAGGCCTGACTTTCTGTCCAACAATTGACTGGAGCTGAACATATGGGAAAATGTGGGAGCTGTGCATGAGCTCACCATGTAGTCTCAATCCCTGCTATTGTTAGTTCTATGCATGCTCTCCTCATTCCTTTGCTCACGGCTTGGTTTCAGCAAGCATTGTGTTTAAGAAGATCTGGTCTGGTATAAGATACAAAGTCTACCCAGGAAAAGTGTATTTCCTGATTTGTTATCCTTCCCTGTCCCAACTCCCCAATTTTTCTTCTCATTTACAGGAAGAAATGAATGAAAGATTTATGATTTTGAATAGTTAGGAGATCTTCTGGCTGTTCACCAGAGTATGGAGAAGAGAGAAAAATCTCTCACTGGTGATTGTTTCTTTCCACACTAAGAAACAGTACGTGGACTTTACTTTTCCAAGAGGGTAGTGTTCTGGGGGGGGGGGCGGGGGAGCCTTGGGAGGGGACAAATCTACAACAATGAATAACGGAAATCCAAAGCCTCTGTAAATTTTCACTGAAATTAATAACAAATTTAAATTTAAAAAAAAGAATTAAGTTAGAGTAAGGATGGCAATGGATTTATAACTGCTCAAGCTAATAACACCATATCGTGGCATGGAGGAGGAACAGTGGAAATGTATCCACATTTACAACATTCCTTTTACCAAAACCATTTATGGAAAATAGGTACTGCATTGGCACATGTATCTCTGGATTGAAATGATGATATTGTTAATACTTCTAGCCTTAAGATTAAAAGATTATAATGTTCAAAATTATTTGTTATACATTTGCTTAACTTTTTCCCTCTTTTAACAACTGGGATCTAGAGGGAAAAGACCAGAGAATGGCCAAAATTATTGGGGCAGCTATTGCTGCCAGTTTAGGGCCTGTGTCAGGAAAAGGAAGTCTTACTCATATACAGTGCCACCCAAAGGTAATAAAGGAGGTCAGAATTGCTTCCACTGTGGAAAGCTGGACCACTTCAGTGGACAGTGTCACAGACGAGAGCCACAGATAGGCAAGGGAGTAGAAAGGAAGCTCCCACTCACTTGCTTTAAGTGTGGCTGTGAAGGACACTTGGCCAAGGTGGCCCACATCAGGTCCTCATGGCAGACAGGACTGACAGGCCCCAGTTCCTAGCTGGAAACAAAGGAGGATGCTTCAATGATTTAGATCCTCCCAGAAGAGCTGTGGATGACCATTAACATTACTGGTAAGTATATTCGTTTTCTCCTGGACACAGAGCCTACTATTGGTCCTAAAAGCCTTCTGAGGTCCCAACCCTTCTCACTATTCCTTAGTTGTTGGAATGGATGGAAAACCTCATAAGCAGTTCCTTACTTCACCTCTACCTTGCATGAGAACTTCCAAGTTGTAAAACAACCCAGTGGTAGATGGAATTTGCTCCAGGACTTAAGGACCATAAATGACATAGCTGAGCCTCTACATCTTGTGGTTCCTAACCTCTACACTATACTAGACAAAGTGCTAGTCTATAGGCCTTTTATTGTAAGAACCACCTTCCCTCTGTAACTTGATTTGTGCCACTATTAGAACCTCTACTCGGAATATTATTGCTTTTTAATCTTTGACTCATGTACTTTTAACTTGTTAGTTAAATTTGTGTCTTCTAGACTGCAACACTTCCATGATACATCTTCAAGGATATGAACATGTATGGCTAAGCACAACTGATAGCAGTGCATCTAAATTCCAAAATCAATCTCCATAATAGTCTATGTGTTTCCTACTGCCAAAGGTGCCCTTTAGAGTAGTGAGAGAAGATCTTCACCCTGAAACCTACAGTGTCCCTTTTCAGCAGGAAGTAGCTAAGAGAATATGCCATCCCCTTTTCCTTATGAATCAGGGTGAAGTCTCTCTCAGGGAGGAGTGATAGGGAATGGCAAAGGACACACCGACAAAGGAGATTAATCAGAACTGGCTTTGACAAGCACTGTGGCAATGGGACAATTAAAACAAACATTCAAGGGGGGAAATAAAAGAAGAACAAACTGGGGAGGAGGGTAGAGAAAACAGTGTAACAATGAATGAATGAAAACCCAAAATCTCTGTAAATGTTCATTAAAACTAATAAAATTTAATAATAAAAAAAAATCTTAGGATTCTGCAGTTCTACGGTAGCAATTAAGCAGATTGTTACAAGCTGAAATAGATTGTATATGCTGTTATTGTTTTGTGCCATTCGATCAGAACTGATCCATAGCTGATCCTACAGTGGATTTTCATATGAGAGGAGATTGCCCATCCTTCTGTGGAGTGTCTGGTAGATTCAAACCATGTGCCTTTGGGATTGCAGCCCAGCTTCTTATTGCTAGGCCACCAAAGATTCCTAAATGTAATATGTCGTAGTTGTGTGTACCGTCAAGTTGGAACCAATTCATAGCTGACCTAGTTTTCAAGAAACAGTAAATTACATAGGATGAGATTGTTCATCTTTCTCCTGTGGAGCAGCTGTTGAATTTCAACAGCATTTCTTTTGCATGCATTGACAAGGAAATTCTTTGCCACTAAGCCAAGAATATGAGAGAATGTCAATTGTAAAACAGTCAAAGAACAGGGCAAGCAATAATGTCTGGAGCTGGATGTGAATAACTACATGAACTTTAGCAAAAGAGCCAATCATAACACAAAGAAAATTGATGAAATTACCCAATTATCTGAGAAGAAAAACACTTAAAGGTGCTAAACTCTTTTCTAAATTCAGAATGCTTTGAAAATTCAAGGGACATTAGTCTTGTTCTTGGTCTTGATTCAGAAGTAAAGAGAGTTTTCTCCATTGAGCAGTAGAAGAGCGAATGAGACCTTCTTCTACATCATATAAATGATGAACTGTTACAGCGATTGGCCATGACTTTGAGGATGATGAGTAGGAGGACAAATTGATCAACCCTTGTCTTAAATGTGAAACTTACTTATACATTGTTGTTGTTGTACCCAACTATACATTTGGGTACGCAATGGGTTGCTGTGGGGAAATACTGAGAGGACAGGATTTGTGAGTTTCCTCTGGACCTGAAATTTTAGCAACCTGTGAAGTGGAAAACTGCACCTTCTGCTGCCTGAACTCTATTTGGCCTATGAATGAATTGGAAAAGTTGGAAAGAAGAAATACTCTGAACCTCTCTAGGTAGCAGATTAGATAACAGTTGAGAAATCTTTCCAGGTTTTATGTCTTGTTTTTCATTTAACTGCATACTAAATAAAAAATCCATATGCTTCAAGGTCATGTTTTTAAAACTTTATAGTTTGGGGTTTTTTTTTGTTGTTGTTTTTTTAAATTTGGGAACACCCCAATTAACAGACTCATATGATTTCCGAGGACACCTTTCCTTTTGATTCTAAAACTCTCAATTGCTTGAACGTGGTTCATGGCTTCTGCTTCCACTTCTCATTGAAAGTTGTGATCTGGTCCCTATTGGCTTTTGATTGTAAGTGCACAACTTGTAATCCACACAGACTGAGAAAGAACTGAGAAATAGTATTTTATGTTCCCAGTTGCAGGCCTTGTGAGGTGCTGACAGTGTTCTACAGGGATATCTCCTCTGCTTTTCCAATTGTAATCGATTTTGGGAGGGAGCTGGGTGCTTAACAGGGCCAGAGAGCAAGCGAAACTGCCTTTGAAATAAAGCTGAGAATGTGACAATTGTGTGTACCACCATGGCTCTAGGAGGTAGGGTGCTTGGGGTAAGTTGGGAAGACAAGGGGAAAGTGAAGGATTCTCTAGACGTTTATGCAGAAGCGATAGTCAAGAATGACACTTAAAAAATATGAATAATGTTTAAGTAACAGAGATACACTCAAAATTGTGACCATATTTCATAACTATGAGTTGCATGGACTTTATGAAAATTGGTTTTTATTTTGAAGAACAAGGGACAGCCTAGTGGAATGGCTCAAAACAAAGGGACTGTGTCCATAAGCCGCTGACTGGGGGAGGGGGGTCTAATAAGCCCTTTATGGTCAGGGGATGTGTGCCATATTCATATTACTTCTGTTAAGCCTGTAGATAAGTCAGGAGCCTCTTTGGATTTTCTGTTTTTCTAAATAACATGCCTCTGGGACAGTATGAACTTTGATAAATGATGATATGATGATAATTGTAGAAAAGTTTCAGGCCTTTTTGTTCATAGGGTCACTATGAGTCGTGGCAATCAACAACAACAACAAAACAGACCAAAATTTGGTCTTTTTTCTTCCTTTGAAACTACTAAAAACTGTTATATTAAATAATATAGTCTTTAACCAATCTTTTTTTAGCCTAATGTTTTATGATGAGTAACTTCGTATAGTATAGTGCAGTATAACTTCGTATAGTATAGTAAAAGATTTTATTCTTTTTTGCCTCTTCTTTTGTGATTATTTTATGTAATCATTTATATGGATGGTGCGCCAGCTTGTACTGAGTGTTGCTGGAGAAGAGTCTTGAATGTCAAAATCCTAGCCTCCAAAGATAAACTTGGTTTCACTTTCTCTAAGAAAGAACGATTTGTTTTCTTGATGGTCTATCTTATATTCAGTACTGTTCTCCAGCACCACAACTCAAAGGCATCAGTTTTTCTTCTATCATCCTTAGTCATTGTCCATCTCTTTGATGCATAACAAGTAATTGAGAAGATCATGGTCTGAATCAGGTGCACCTTAGTCTCTAAACTGACTTTGTTGCTTCTCAGTAGTCTGGAAAGGTCCCTGACAGCAGTTTGCTTAATGAAATTAATCTTTTGATTTCCTGACTACTGGTGCCAAGAGCGTTGATTATAGAGCTGAGCAAGCTCTAACTGTTTACAACCTCAATCTCTTTTCCATCTTCTCATGGTGCTGCCAATTGGCCCAATGGTGAGAATCTTTGTCTTCTTGATGTTGAGCTTCAATCCATAACGAAGTTTACAGTCTTAACCCTCTGCAGCAAGCGCTTCAGGTCCTCTTCTGTTTCAGCAACCAAAGTTATGTTATCTGCATAAAGTAAGTTGTTGATGAATCCTCCACCAGTCCTGATGCCACATCCTTCCTTATAAACCCCAGCCTCCCCAATGATCTGTCCTGCATATAGATTGAAAAGGAGTGGAGACAGGACACATCCCTGAAGTACTTACTTCCTGATTTTGAAACATGCAGTGTTTCCTTGCTCTGTTCTGATGACTGCACTCTGGTCCAAGAATAGGTTTCACATAAGCACAAACAAGTTCTGGGATTCCCATTCTCCTCACGGTTAACCACAGTTTGTTGTGATCCACACAGTCAAATGCCTTTGTATAGTCAATGAAACACAGATAGACAGTCCTCTGGTACTCTTTGCTTTCTGCCAAGGTCCATCTGACATCTCTCGTGGCTTGGCCTCTTCAAAACCCAGCTTGTATTTCTGGTAGTTCTCTGGCGATGTTCTGTTCCAGTAATTTCTGAATAGTCTTCAGCAGTATTTTGTTTGTGTGTGATATGAGTGATAGCATATGATAATTTTCACACTCTGTTGGGCCACTTTTTATTTGGAATGGGAATAAGTATGGATCACTTCCAGTCAGTAGGCCAGGTAGTTGTCCTCCAAATTTCTTGGCACATTCTAGTGAGCTTGTCCAGGGAAGCATCGGTTTGTTCAAATTTGTCAATTGGTATTCAATTAATTCCTGGGACTTTATTTTTTGCCAAGTCCTTCAGAGCAGCTTGAACTTCCTTCTTGATTACCATTACCTCTTGATCATATGTTGTTCCTTGAAATTCTTCTGTGTCAGCCAATTCATTTCGGTACAGTGTTCTGCATACTCCTTCCATCTTTTAATACTTCCTGGATCATTCATTAGTCTACCCATAGCATTCTTTTTTTTTGTTGTTGTTGTTGTTGTGTTGTTTATTTTTAAAATTTTTTTTCTATAATTATATTTTATTAATTTTCATAAACATTTACAGAGATTTTGGGCTTCCACTCATTCATTGTTGCACTATTCTCTCTACCCTCCTCCCAGTTTGTTCTTGTCCAAATGCCACAGTGCTTGTCAAAGCCAGTTCTGATTAATCTTCTTTGTCAGTGTGTCCTTTGTCATTCCCTATCACTCCTCCCTGAGAGAGACTTCACCCTGAGTCATAAGGAAAAGGGGATGGCGTATTCTCTTAGCTACTTCCTGCTGAAAAGGGACGCTGTGGGTTTCAGGGTGAAGATCTTCTCTCACTACTCTAAAGGGCCCCTTTGGCAGTAGGAAACACATAGACTATTATGGAGATTGATTTTGGAATTTAGATGCACTCTTATTGATTGTGCTTGGCCGTACATGTTCATATCCTTGAAGATGTATCATGGGGGTGTTGCAACCTAGAAGACACAAATTTGACTAACAAGTTATAAGTACATGAGTCCAAAAATTATGGAAAAGTAAAAGAAAAGATTCTTTCATTGTTTTACAAACCCTCCCCCAGGTATACTGCACTGAAACAGAGGAGGGAGAGAACCGTTTAAAAGAGAGATATAACTGGGTATTTCTGTCATCACAGGAGACTAGAGCGAGGGCTACCCATAGCATTCTTAAGTATTACAACCTGTGACTTGAATTGGTTCTTTAGTTCTTTCAGGTTAAGATATGCTGAAATGAGCTTGGCCCTTTTGATTTTCGGATTCCAGATCTTGGCACATTTCATTATAATACTTTGCTTTGACTTCTTGTGCTGCCCTATGAAATCTTCTATTCTGCTTTTTAACTTCTTGATTTCTTCCCTATGCTTTGGTTTCTCAGCACTCTAGTGTCATATTCAGGGTATTTTCTGACATCCATTTTGGTCTTTTCTTCTTCTATATTTGTAATGACCTTTTCATTCATTGTGGATGATAGTCTTGGTATCTTGCCATAGATTATCTGGTCATCATTCATTAGTGTTCAAGGCCTCAGAATTGTTTCTGAATTGGTTTTTAAATTCAGGCGGGATAGACTCAAGGTCAAATTTTGATTAATGGATTTGGATTTTGGTGGATTTGATTTGACCATCTTTAGCTTTAATTTGAACTTGAGTTGATGGTCTGTTCTGCAATCAGCACCTGGCCTAGTTTTCAGTGCTGATATTGAACTTCTCCAGTGATTCCTTCCACATCGCTGTGCATTCCATCAGATGACATCCATGTGTATAACCTGCATTTATGTTTCTTATAAAAAGTATTTGGTATGAATAAATCATCGATTGTGCATAATTCTATCTTTCTATCCCCAGTAGAAAACAACATAATACTATTAACTAGTCCTGTGCTATCCCCATAATCATCACTGTGTTTGAATCCATTTTGGTTACTGAGTCAATAGATCTTGGTGAAGATCATTTCTTTTTGTTTGTTTCTTTGTTTATATTACTCTGGTTTATTTATAAAGTTTGAATATATTGTTTTTCACAAAAGATACTTCCCATTTCCTTTACCCTACCTACCCATCAAATTGTTTAACCCTATGACTAACACTCTACCCCATCGCCACCCCTCTATTTCCACCTTCCGCCTCCCTTTGATCCTTATACTCTTTCTACAATAATGGTTTTATACAGTATTTGTCCTTCTGGGACTGAGTTAGTCACTCAGCATAATGTTCTCCAATCCCTCCCAAGTTATGTAGTAATTTACAAAATGATTGTTCTTTAATGCTGTGTAGTATTCTATTGTATAAATTGTCTAAATTTATTTATTCCATTGTATAAATTCCATTGTATAAACTTTTCAATCCTTTAATTTGTGGTTGAACATCTGGGCTGTTTCCAGTTATTGTGATTGTGAATAATGCTGTTATGAACATTGGTGTACAAGTTTCTGTTTGAGCCTTGAACCACATTCCAAGCAATGGAATAGCTGGGTCATATAGAATTTCTATGTTTAGCTTTTTGAGGAAATGCCAAGCTGCCTTCCAGAGTGGTTGTGCCATTGTACAGTTTAACAAACGATCACTGTTTTTATGCCAACCTCTGCCAAGCATAATGCTCTCTGTCTTCAAGGACTGGGCCATTTGACTCTTTCTGAAAAACTAATTTTGAAAAGTCCATAATACATGAGATGAAATCTTGCCATCTTTTCAGGAGCATTTTGTTCTAAAAGAAGGATTTTTCCCCCCACCAGCATTCGAACTCAAAGACATCAATTCTACTTAATCATCCTTATTCATTGCCTAGCTTTCACATGCATGTAAGGGCTGGAAATAATATAACTTGGGTCAGACCCATCTTAGTCCTACAAGTGACATCTTCGCTCTTTAGCACTTTAAAGAAGCAGTTTGCAGTGGATTTGAGCAATGGAATACATCCTATGGTTTTTTAGTTGTTGTTTCCATGAATGTTGATGGCGAATCCAAGCAAAATGAAATAATTAGTAACATTAATCTTTTCTGTGTTTATAATAATGTTGCTTTTTGGGCCAAATTTGAATATTTTTATTTTCTTTATTATGAAGATCTACACTGAAGATTTCAATGTTTAATCTTCAACTGTTAGCGCTTTAAGCTCTCTTTGTTTGCAACAAGCAAGATTGTACCATCTGTATATTATAGGTTATTAATGACTTTCCTTCTAATCATGATACTATATTTCTTTCCATATACCCCTACTTCTCTGATTATTTTCTCAAGATACAGATTAAATAAATATGGTGAAAAGATTCAACCCTGAGGTACACTTTTCCTGATTTTAAAACACATGCTAACCTCTTGTTCTATTTGAAAAACTGCATCCTGGTCCATGTACAGATTGTATATCATTGTTGTCAATGTTAATCTGTAATTTCCCATTAACCATACTTCCCAATGGCTTTGTATAGTTAATAAAATACGTTAACATCTTTCTGCCATTACCAATTATTAAACAAGATTCACCTGACACAAGCAATGACTAGTTTTATGTCCTCTTCTGAATCTAGCTTAAATTTCTAGTTGTTCTGGGTCCATGTACTGATGCAACTATTTTTAAATTCTCTTCACACGAGATTTCAGTTTGAGAAAGTAATGAAATGAATAAAGAGTATTAAGAAGAATAGATCCATTTGAATTATAGTGCTGGCAAAGAGTATTGAATGTATCATGAACTACTAAAAGAATAAACATACTTATCTTGGGGAAGGTACAACCAGGGTGCTTCTTAGAGGCAAAGACGATCATCATTATATTATCTTCCTTGTAATCTCTCTCTTGAGGCATATGGCTATTACTGGCAGAAATGTAGATCTACAAACGTTCATTTTAAGTATAAAAACATTATCAGTCCTCTTCAATTTGTCATTTCTGGCAAAGGAGACTATGTTATTCTGATATAAAATGGCCAATACTAACCCATTTCAGCTCAGTAATGCACAGGATTAAAACAAGAAGCTTGGAAGCGGTAGTGGCATCCACTTCTTTTTTTCTTTTTCTTTTTCTTTAGAATTTTTTAAATTTTATTAATTTTAATGAACATTTACAAAGATTTTGGATGTCCATTCACTCATTGTTGTACTATTTTCTCTACCTCCCCCTGCCCAGTTAGTTCCTCTCCTTTTTTTTAATTTCTTAAAAGTCAGTTTTAATTGTCCCATTGCCACAGTGCTTGTCAAAACCAGTTTTGATTGATCTCCTTGGTCCGTGTGTCCTTTACCATTCCCTATCACTCCTCCCTGAGAAAGATTTCACCCTGATTCATAAGGAAAAAGGACAGCATATTCCTTTAGCTACTTCCTGCTGAAAAGGGACACTGAAGGTTTCAGGGTGAAGATCTTTTCTCACTACTCTAAAGCATCCACTTCTGAAATAGCTTGCTTCTGGAAACTCTGTGAACTTGGAGAAAGGATGAATTATATAAATGTTCAGGTCTTTCATTAATAGGGTTCATCTACAACTTGATGGCACTTAACAACAACAACAGTGACAACGATACACAGGATATTGATTTTTATATGCTTCTTTTTTATGACTTCCAATTGTCCTATATTAAATATCCTCTGAAATTTAATGTTCTGATTATTAATATGTATTTAGAACTGTTTCTTCTAACTCTGATCATGCTATTCCAGCAAGTAAAGATTGTTGTTGTTGTTGTTATGTGCCGTCAAGTCGCTTACGACTCATAGTGACCCTATGTACAAGCCCTAAACTCTGTTCTGTCCTGTGCCAATCTCATTGGCTCCGACACACTCATTCTGATTACCCCAAGTTTTATTCCATTGACACCATTAAGTTTGTCTATACTCTAAGGAAGCTGCCCTCTCTTACATGTATCTGCTAAGGTTTAGACTGGCCATTTTTTCTGAAAGTAAGTCAACAGATTTTTCTTTTTAATCTAGGAGCTCTACTGAAACCTATCCACCATTGATGACCTTGCTGTTATTTGAAATATGATTGGCATCACTTTAAAAATCACAGCAGCATACAAATCCACAGAATCATATATGCACAGATGAGTTAAGTGATACATTAAACAGAACTTAAAATCATTGGAAGTTGGTATAATACTTAATATATTTTAATAGATATTTGTTAGTTGGAACATCCATTGATAAATGAAGAAATATGCTTTCTGTCAACAACTGGGGGTAAATCTTCGGAATATAATTGCGAATCTCTCAACTTCTAGGAGTTTAGAATTTTAATTTTGAAATTATAAATTAGTATCCTGTGCCATAGGATAGGGCAAGGTTCAGAAATATTGTTCTTAGTATCGTGATGAGTCATAAGAGTCATAGTCAGCTTGATGGTACCCAACAACATTATTATTATTTTTTTTAGTATTTCTAAAAATGTTGAGATTTTTAAAAATTTATTTATTTTTCATTTAAATGAACATCTACAGAGATTTTGGAATTCCATTCATTCATTCATTCTTGCACCCTTCTCCCCGCCCCCCCCCATTTGCTCCTCTCCTTCAAAAGCAAAAGAAAAACTCCTTCATTGATACGCAATCCCCCACACACATCCCCAAACCCCAAATATAATCCATTCTGCAACCCTCATTCTGTACTCTTACAATAAACATAATGCCCCAAATATAATACTTTTAAAATATTCTCTCCCCCAAGACTTCAATGCTGTAAACATATTCCATCCAGTTTTTCTCAGTCTTACCCCCATCCCGATGTCAGCCTCTTTCTACAACAGTGGCACCATATAGCATCTGTCCCTTTGTGACTGAGATACCTCACTCAGCATAATGTCCTCTAGGGTCACCCATTTTGAAAAATATTGCATGAGTTCCTTGTTTTTCAATGCAGCATAATATTCCATTGTGCGAATATAGCACAGCTTCTCTATCCATTTGTTTGTTAATGGGCATTTAGGTTGTTTCCAACTCCTTGCTATTGTAAACAAAGCCACAATAAACATGGGTATGCATATATCTACTTGGATGCCATTTAAACAACAGCATTATTTACAATAAAAAAATAAGTGTCTTGGCCGGCTCCTCCCAGCTCTTGGGAAGCTCTCCTTGCCAGAAGGCAGGAGCGTGGTGGTGGGAGTGCAGGAATCATGGCAAGCTTTTGGAGTCGACGGCTTTTCCGGGAATGTGTTTGACGTGCAGGTTTGCTCTGTCCCTGGAGTGAGGCTAGCCAGCCTGGGCCTAGGGTTTGAACCAGGAGGCGGCCTTAAGCCCAAAGGGCCTTCCTGTCAAACATTCTTCTAGGTGGTATAGCACTGGTCTGTGCGTTGCTGTACAGAGGTAACTCGTGGTTGCTGTGATGCTGAAGCTTGTGACAGTGATGTGCCAATCATGGTAATGGGCACCCATGGTGGACAGTGTTGGCTGGAGCTTTCCGATTAAATCAAGCCTGGAAGCAGGAGTGGCATCCACTTCCAAAATGGCTTGCCTCCGGAAACTTTATGTATGAACAGTGCTCAGGCTGTTCGTTCATAGTGTCGCTATGAGTCGTTTACGACTCGACGGCATTAAACAACAACAACAACAATATTAAGATCTAGTAGAATTTGAATACATAAGAGTCATTCCTTAATATGTTTGAAGTGATTGGCTGATCCACGAGACTAAATCTGCAAAAGCTGGCTTCTCTATTTACTAATTTCTATTTATTCAGTGTCCAAAATCATTACTACTGATTATCTGTGCTTTATTAACCTGTGGGAGTTCCAGATTAATATCATTCTGTATGACCTCAAAAACTCAAACTGAAGCTCATTGCTCTTGAGCTGGAAGTAGCTGATAGTCCAGCTGTTAGTTTTGTTTTATTTTTTAGGCTATAAATCACATAAGAGGAGATTGACTACATTTCTCCCAAAGAGGGACTGGTGGATCCAAATTGGTTGTGGTACCACCTTTGGGTTAGCAGCATAACTTCCTACAGACTATGCCACCCACACAAGTTCCTTTGTATGGTCTGCTTCCCCAAATATCAAGCATAATAAACCTTACAGAGCACACTTCTACGCTGAGACACATTCCACTATGGTCTGAAATGTCTTTTTTTTAAATAAAATTTTATTATTAATTTCAATGCAAATTTACAGAGACTTTGGGTTTACATTCATTCATTGTTGCACATTGCTCCCCTTCCAACCCTCACCCCCTAGTACACTACCCTCTTGGAAAGGTAAAAGAAAATTTCTTTCATTTTTTTACAATCTCTCCCCCAGGTCTACTCCACTATTGCAGCCTTTGCTCTGGACTCCCGTCATGACAAAAATACATAATCACAGATCCCTTTTAAACAGTTTTCTCCTCATCTGTTTCAATGTAGTATATATTATTGAAGCCACCTTTCTCAGTCTCCCCCCAACCCTGAGCTCAGTCCTGTTTTACAACAGTGGCACCATGTAGTATTTGTCCTTTTGTGACTGAGATACTTCACTCAGCATAATGTCTTCCAGGGTCACCCATTTTGAACAATATTGCATGAGTTCCTTGTTTTTCAATGCAGCATAGTATTCCATTGTGTGACTATACCACAGCTTCTCTATCCATTCATTTGTTGATGGGCACTTAGGTTGCTTAAACTCTTTGCTATTGTGAACAAAGCCGCAATAAACATGGTTGTGGTTTGGAATTTCTTAACAAAACTGGTCTGTTATTTGGTTCATGTTAATACTGTTGCTTTTTATGCTGTTGAGTTGAGTACTCACAGTGAGCCTGTGAACAACACATCTAAACACAGTCCTATCTTATATCAGCCTCACAGTCTTTTACACATTCAAGCCCAATATTGTAGTCACTATTTCAATCTACCTGTCTATCCCCCTTCCTTTCAAAGTATTGCTGTGGTCACTTGACACTCATAGTGACCCTAAGTACAACAGCTCTGAACTTGCTCTATCTTGGGCCAACCTTATTGTCTCTGACACATCTACTCCAATTACCCTTGTCACTGAGTCCTCCATCTAATCTAGTCTCTTCTTCTCTTGCACTGTCCCTCCACACTTTCAATCTTGATATCCCTCTCCAAGGACTGGTCTCTCCTTACAACATGTCCAAAGTATGTCAGATGAAGCTTCAAAATCCTTGCCTCCAAGGAATGGCCTGATTTTTACCTCTGCCTGTTTACTCTGGCAGTCCGTGATATAGTCAATAATTTTCTCCAGCACCACAACTCAAAGGCATCAATTATTCTTCATTCATTCTTAGTCATTGTTTAGTGGTCCTGTAATTAATACTGGGATTTCAAATTTGAGTTTTGAACCTGTCCTGTGTTTCTCCATTTAAAGACTCATGAAATCTTACACTTGGAAATATTTGGTATGTGTTTCCCAAACTATAAAATAAATGTTTCAAGGAAAAATGAGTTCTAGGTCAAGTGGGCTTAGGAAACACTAAATTGAAGTAAATGTCTTTTGTATGAACTTTATAAGTCTTATATGCTTTGTGAATCTTAAAGATTGGACCAAAACATGTAGAAGTTTTCAAGTTGTGTAACTGCATAATATTCACAATAATTTTTTGGACTATTTTTCTATTAGGCTAGTGCTTAATGAAATACATGTTGAAAACAGGATAGTGACACAATCTTCTGTTTTGTAGACTAGGAAACTCACTGTAAAGAGTTGAGTAACTTGCTAAAGGACCATCGAGGGCTAAACAGCTTCTTGGTCTAGAATCCATCTTTCCTGACAAGTAAGACACTGGTTTTTCCACTACAGCATGGCTTTTAAAAAAGATTTCCTCCATATTCAGTTCTTTGCCCCCACTTTTAAGGCGCTAGACAACTAGGAACCTTTTGTACTTTCCATGGCCATTTAAGTCTCCATCAGCTCCAGTTTGCAAAACCTACTGAACAAGCCATTACCACCACAAAATCCAAAAAAGCCAACATGATCAACTCATGCTGAGTAAATCCCAAGCTTTGATGACCTTCTATCAGATTTCTTTCTTTTTTTCTTTTTTTGGAAGTTCTGGCATTTTTTAAGCTAATATTTCTTTTTTTATTATTGAAATTTTAATGAAAGTTTACAGAGATTTTGGATTTCCATTCATAAATTGTTGCACATTTTCTTCCCTGCCCACCCCTCCCCCCAGTTCACTTTTTTCTTTAAAAAGAAAAAAAAGTCTTTCATTGTTATATAACCCCACCCACCCGTCCAGTCCACTTTACTATGCGGCTCTTATTCTGAACTCAATTTACTCCATCTGGCATGTTCAAACTTCAGACCTTTTAGACTGTGCTTAAAGAACTAAGTGACTGGAATGCATACTTTCCTTCTTTTGTTCTCATTGCTGCCAAGTTGGAAACAATTCACAGCTGATATTTTGAGCTGGTTTTCAGAGGTTATAAATCACATGGAAGGAGAATGTACATCCTTCTCTGGTGGATTCGAACCAACCTTTGGGTTGTCAGCACAACTTCCTGACACTAGACCATGAGAGCTCACATGCTCTCTCTGCAAACACACACACACACACACACACACACACACAGAGAGAGAGAGAGAGAGGGAGAGAGAGAGAGAAAAATAAATGAGTTTTTAGCCACCTTGTTGACTTTTTCTTTCTTCAGTAGTTACTGATATACCTTCTTGGTTTTAATAAAA
>NW_006399896.1:2125395-2126612 GCF_000299155.1 Elephantulus edwardii
GAGTCGCAAACGACTCGACGGCACATAACAACAACACAAACAACAACAGTCCTCTTTGCACTGCACCTCTTATTCTGGACCATTGTCTTACATGTAATGCCTAATCATATATTCTTTTTAAACAATTCTCTCCCTCATCTGCTCCAATACAATGTTAATTTTCTGTACACTCTATCCCTATTCTCCTCCCAACCACCTATGTCAGCCTGCTTCATAATAGTGGTGCTATACACTATTTGTCCTTTTGAGACTGAGATAATTCACTCAGAATAATGTCCATTTAAAAAGATTCTATAAAATAAAATTTGTGTTGTTGCTATTGTTAAATACTGTCCAGTCAACTCAGACTCATAAGCACATTTTGTACAACAGATTGAGATATTGACTGACACTGTTCTGTCCTCTCAATATATGCCATGCTCAAGGCCATTGTTGTAGTCACTGTGTCAATCCATTTCATTGAGGATCTTCTTCTCCTTCACTGACTTTCCACTTTTCCAAGTATGTTGTACGTTTCCAAGGATCAATCCCTCCTGACAACATGCTCATAGTATGTCAGCTTAAGTTTCACCGTCATTGGCTCTAAAGAGTACCCTGGATGTACTTTATCCAAGACACATTTATTTATTCTGTTAGCAACTCAAAGTATATTCAATATTCTTTGTCAACACAACAATATAAAGACATCAATTCTTTTTAAGTCTGTCTTATTCACTGTTGAAACTTCACAGACAAATGAAGCCCTTGAAAAGAAGCTGTGATATATTCACACAATGAAATACTATGCTGCACTGAAAAACAAGGAACTAATGAAATATTTAAAATGGGTGATCCTGGAGGACATTATGCTGAATGAAATATCTCAGTCACAAAGGACAAATACTGCATAGTGCCACTGTTATAAAACAGGACTGACATTGGGGGGAGACTGAGAAAGGTGGGATAAATTATGTATATTGCATTGAAACAGATTAGGGAGAGACCTGTTTAAAAGGGATGTATGATTAGGTATTATTGTTATGACAGGAGTTCAGAACAAAAACTGCATAGTTGAGTGGACTTCGGGGGAGGGATTGTATAAGAATGAAATAATTTTTTTTTACTTTTCAAAGAGAACAAGGAACTGGAGGGGAGGGATGGGCAGGGAGAAAAGTGAAACAATGAATGAATGGAAATCCAAAGTCTCTGTAGATTTTCTTAAATTATTATTAATAATA
>NW_006399896.1:2126712-2135399 GCF_000299155.1 Elephantulus edwardii
GAAAAATAAATGAGTTTTTAGCCACCTTGTTGACTTTTTCTTTCTTCAGTAGTTACTGATATACCTTCTTGGTTTTAATAAAACTAGAGTTAAAACACACACACACACACACACACACACACACAGAGAGAGAGAGAGAGAGAGAGAGAGAGAGAGAAAAATAAATGAGTTTTTAGCCACCTTGTTGACTTTTTCTTTCTTCAGTAGTTACTGATATACCTTCTTGGTTTTAATAAAACTAGAGTTAAAAAAGACCCAAACTACTATACTATTATATAAATAGGACTATGAATTATTTTATTCAAACTTTTCCTTTGCAGCTAAATTAACTGCAGGATGAGATGGAGTTTCTTCTCCCAAATTTCTGTCGGAGGTATTATCTGATCAAGAAAAATGATCCTGTCTTTATTAGAAAGTGTTGCTCTCTTACCACCCCTCCTGAAAGCCAGAATAAAAACTAAACCTTATCCATGAAGGGATGAATAAATTTTAAAATTCATTCTTAGGTAACCAGGCTTTTTGTATAATCCTTTACTTCCCCTTGGAGGAAGGTCCTATTCATTGACTAGTCCCAGCAAGAGACACATTTAATTGCTAATTCTTTGTTTTTTCTTTTAAAAAGTATTATATTTATGATTACAAAAGCTTGTTTAAGGCATTAAGTCTGAAAAATATGGTCAAATGTACCACGGCTCTTAGGGAACTTTAATAGGCTATCAAAAAACAGTGAAGATTTATTTAATGTCTCCCTTCCAGGAGGATATATTGTTGGTTCAGCTGCAACTTCTTAACTTCATCATATTTTATATACTTTGGCCATCATAGATTGCCACAAGGTCTATTGCGTGGTATGATTTAAAATGTGTTCTGATTAAGTATACAGAAGTGGTCCTGTTCCCCAATGGAGGAAGGAGAGGAACATCATAAATATACAATGTTTGAGTGTAAATTCTACTTCGCACTCATAGGTTATATTGTACTTGTGTGTTTTATGCTCTGTTGGTACTTAAAAAAATAATTTCATTCAAGGCCATTTCCAGGGATCTAACCAAGAGCCAGGAAGTAGAGACCTACTTAGAATTCCCTAGTTAGAATTTATTTTAGGGGGACAGAAGTAGAGGACTAGTGGAAGTTGGCAGACTAAAACCCACCCATCAAATTCTATGCAATAAGCGTGAATTTCAGTCTATCAACTCAGATGGGCAAGATAGTTGGGATTTTTTTTCTTCCTTAAATAAAAGTTCCAAGTTTGTCTCACTGGTAGTGACTAACCTCAGTCACTTGTTGGACTCTGTCATTGACTGAATTGTAAACCCCAAAAGAAAATGTGAGAATCTTAATTCTTGAACCTACAAATATGATTTTTTTAAAAATAAAGTTCTTTCTCTGCAATGTTAAAAAGACTTTAGAGTGGGTCCCAAATCTTATAATTTCTGAGTGATCTCTTATAAAAAGAATAGATACACACAGAGAGAGATAGAGGCAGAGTAGACGGATATCATGTTAAGATTACCTACAGGAAAAGGAACACTAAGTGTTGTTAATGGACTCTTAGAAACTAGGAGAAAGGTCCATAGGAGAAACTAACATGATGGAGACTTTAGTTTGGACTTTTAGCTTGCAGATTATGAGAAAATAAGTTTCTCTTCTTTAGAGCTACTTGTGGTGTGATAGCAGCTCTATGAAGCAGACCGATCCCTTCCTGCTCTTGGGTTTGAATCAGAATCTGAGAGGCTATATGAGGCCAATAAAATAAGTAAAAGAACTCTCATCTCCAGGCACCCATGCTCATCTTGACATCCTTCAAGCTTCCAAGGGTTCTGCTATCCACTTTCTACTTCCTTGCTGGGTATAGGGTGCAGGTATTACTGCTGAGCCCAGGAACCCAAGTGTTTAGGGTGATTTTCCTTCGATGTCCTGCTCACATATGTTTGACAAGGCTTTGTCACTTCTTCAAGTACCCCTGCTTCCTTCACCCCAGAGATTGAGAGTGGTCCCACTGTAGACAATTTATGTAGACTCTTTCCATTCCCAGAACTGAACGGAGATTCGAGACTCAGAATACTTTCCATCCCTTGAACTCTTCTCAGAAACTTAGCTTTCTTAGCCTTCAGGATGCTTCTTTTCTTAGTTCTACTGAAATCACCAAGTCAAGAAGTCTACAAGGTGTCTACTTACTTGAGAAGTGTGATAGTCAGACAAGAACAAAAATCTAGGTAGAGTAGCTACATGTTTATATTTCAGTAAGTCATCTTTAGACATAAGCTTTGCCCTAGGTGCAATTGTCGTGTTAGGTGCTATCAAGCCAATGACAATTCATATCCACTCTATGAATAATATAACTAAACCTTGCCTTTTCCTGTGCCATCCTCATGATCTCTGCCCCGCTCAAGCCTATTGTGTAGTCACTGTGTCAATCCATCTCATTGAGGGTCTTCCTCTCTATTACTGACCCTCTAACTTCTCGAGCATGGTGTGTCTCTTTAAGGACTGATAAATGAGACAAAGTTTCCCACAGTTCTCTAAAAAGACCAAGGCAGATTTATTGTTCTTTTGGCAATCTATGGATACTGTATACTCTTTGCAATTTAAAGGAATCTGTCCTTCTGTTATTCTTCTTTCTTGTCCAAATTTCAGATTCCTAGGAACCAGTTGAAAACACTATAGCTTGGACTAGGCACACCTTAACTGTTAAATAGACATCCTTGCTCTTGAGCACTTTGGAAAGGTCCTTGATAGCTGATTGTCCTGATGCAACAAGTCTTGACTTCTGGACTCCTGTTATCTGTGGTGTTGATTGTAGATCCAAATAAAATGAAATTTACAACTTCAATATTATCTCCATGTTGCCTATTGTCTCAGTGGGAAAGAGTTTTGCTTTCTTAATGTTGAGACGTAACCAGTGTTGAAGTTAATAGCCTTAGATCTTTTGCAGGAAGTGCTTCAAATCTTCTCCACTTTCTGCAGGAAAGCTTGTGTCATCTACATAATGCAAGTTATTAATGAGTCTTCCACCAATCTTGGAGCCACATTCCTCTTTATATAGTTTAGCTTCTCAAATGATTTGCTCAACATACAGGTTTAATTATGTGAAGAAAGAATACAACTCTGACTCACACATTTCTTGATTTTATTATTTTTTTCTTTCTCAATTTTTAAAAATTATTTATTTTAATGAAAATTTGCAGAAACTTTTGATTTCTATTCATTTATTGTTGCACTTTTCTTCCTGCCCACCTTCCCTTCCAGTTCACTCTTCTCTTTAAAAAGTAAAAGAAAAATTCTTTCCTTTTTTTACAATCCTTCCCCCCAGGTCCACTCCAGTATGCAGCCTTCACTCTGGACTCCTGTCATGACAATAATACCTAATCACATATCCCTTTTAAACAGTTTTCTCCTTCATCTGTTTGAATGCAGTATACATTATTTAACCCATCTTTCTCAGTCTCCCCCTAGCCCCGAGGTCAGTCCTGTTTGACAACAATGTCACCATGCAGTATTTGTCCCTTTGTGATTGAGATACTTCACTCAGCATAATGTCCTCCAGTGTCATCCATTTTGAATAATATTTCATTAGTTACTTTTTTTTCAATGCAGCATAGTATTCCATTGTGTGAATATCCCACAGCTTCTCTATCGATTCGTTTGTTGATGGGTACTTATGTTGTTTCCAACTTCTTGTTATTGTGAACAAAGCCACAATAAATATTGGTGTGCATATATCTGCTTGGGTGGCAGTTATGGTCTCTTTGGGTTATATTCCAAGTAATGGAATTGCTGGGTCAACTGATATCTCTATCAACTTTTTGAGAAAGCACCATACTGCTTTCCACAGTGGTTTCACCATTTTACACTTACACCAACAATGAATAAGGGTTCCAGTTTCTCCACAACCTCACCAGCATTTGTTGCTTGCTATTATGCTAAATATTGCTATTCTTACTGGGGTGAGATGATATCTCATAGTTGTTTTGCATTTTCTGATTTTAAAGCATGTATTTTTCTCTTGTTCTGTTTGGACAAGTTACTTGGTATATGTATAGGTTTCACATGAGCACAAATAAATATGCTGCGATTCTCATTTGTTTCAGTGTTATCAATAGCTTGTTATTCTATCCAGTCAAATGCCTTTGCATAGTTAGTAAAACACAAGTATCTTTCTGATATCCTGTTTTTGGTCAAGATTTACCTGACAATAGCAATGATATCTTGATATCCATTTTGTTTCGTTTCCCCTGAAACTTTCTCTTCTCTTTTCTGCCATAGCCTCTTTTGAATTTAGCATGAATTTCGGGCTGTTCCCCATCAAGGTATTATTACCAATTTTTTAAAATAATCTTTAGCAAGATTTTATTTGCATGTGATAATAATGTTGTTTTTTGTTATGTGCCATTGAGTCGCTTGTGACTCATAGTGACCTTATGTAAAAGAGCCCTAAACGCCGCTCTATCTGTGCCGTCTCAAACACACTCATTCTCACCATCCTAATCACAGAATCAATCCATCTCATCAAGGGTATTCCTCTCCTGCACTCTCTCCACTCTCCCAAACATGATGTTCCTCTCCAAGGACCAGTCCCTCCTTGCAACATGCCCAAAGTATGTCAGACAAAGCTTCAGAATCCTCGACTCCAAGGAATACTTTGGCTTCACCCTCTACAGGACAAACCTGTTTGTTCTCCTAGCAGTCCATGGTATATTCAACACTTTTCTCCAACACTACAGCTCAAAGACATAATTTCTCTTTGTATCATCCTTAGTCACTGTCCAACTCTCCAATTCATAGCACATAATTGTGAAAACTATAGCCTGGATCAGACACACCTTAGTCTCCAGCCTGACATCGTTGCTCTTCAGTACTCTTGAGAGGTCCATCACAAATTCAAGCCACGTGTGGCAATACTTAAGGATACTTTGGGTAGAATGTTAAATGATCCAGGAAGAATTAAAAGAAGATGGAAGGAGTACACAGAGTCACTGTATCAGAAGGAATTGGCTGACATAGAAGAATTTCATGAAATAACATATGAGCAAGGGCCTGTGGTGATGAAGGTGGAAGTTCAAGTTGCTCTGAAGGAACTGGCAAAAAACAAGTCTCCAGGAGTTGAAAGCATACCAATTGACATATTTCAACAAACAGACACTGCCCTAGATGTGCTCACTAAGTTGTGTCAAGAAATTTGGAGGACAGCCAGCTGGCCAACTGACTGGAAGAGATTGATATTTGTTCCCATTCCAAAGAAAAGTCACCCGACAGAGTGTGGAAATTATGGAACAATATCATTGATATCACATGCAAGCAAGATTCTGCTGAAAATGATCCAAAAACGATTGGAGCAATATGTCAACACAGAACTGCCAGATGTGCAGGCTAGATTTAGAAGAGGTTGTGGTACTAGGGATATTATAGCTAATGTTAGATCAATCTTGGCAGAAAGGAGAGAATGCCAGAAGAATGTCTATCTGTGCTTCATTGACTATGCAAAGGCTTTTGACTGTGTGGATCATAAGAAGGTGTGGCTGACTCTGAGAAGAATGGGAATCCCAGAACATTTGATCATGCTTATGCAAAACCTATACTTGGACCAAGAAGCAATCGTAAGAACAGAGCAGAGACACTACATGCTTCAAAATCAAGAAGGGGGTCTGTCAGGGATGCATTTTGTCTCCATACCTTTTTAATCTGTGTGCAGAACAGATCATCTGAGATGCTTGGCTGTGGCATCAGGATTGGTGGAAGAGGCATCAACAACCTGCACTATGCAGATGACACAACCCTGCTTGCTGAAACTGAGGAGGATGTGAAGTGCTTGCTGCAGAGGGTCAAGGACTGCAGCCTTCAATACCTATGGAAGCTCAACATTAAAAAAACAAATGGGAGGAGATTGCCCATCCTTCCCCTGTGCAGTGGTTGGTGGCTTTGAACTGCATGCCTTCCGTACTGTAGCACAGCTTCCTGCAAAATAATAGTTTCTAGCATCACAACAACACACAAACTACCTCAGTAGAGCAAATTGACAGATGAGTGATGTTAAGTAAAGCAAACTGATAGGGAGATGGTAAAACTACAAGAAAGAGTGAGAGAATTTTCCTGAGTTGGGAGATTTTTGAGTTGTCTTATTTCTCTACTTTGGATATAATAGCATATGTACCTAAATTTGTGATGTAAGACATGAAACAAATAAACCCAAACAAAAATCAACAAATAGACCTTGAGGAAGCAAGGAAAGATATAATGGTAAGCAAAATACTGACTCATTTTTATAGGTAGCAGCTGTTTGACAAATACTTTGTTTGATTGATCTCATCTCTAGAGAGTCCTAACACCTTTGGGCAAGATTGAATTCATATCTGCAAGCTCTAGTCCTAACATCTTTGAGCCCAGATCTACTTTGGAGTTTAGAGTTTTTCAGTTATTACCATGATGATATGGTACATTTATCAGTTATGAAGATGACTGTGCAAACTGGAAAAGGCTTCATTCTATTGTAAATAAGGCTAATATGACTCAGAGCTGCCTCAATGACAATTAACATTTACACATAATTTATGTTATGTAACATCCTCAGTTTAACCAAAGGAAGCTCCTTAAAAGAAGCACATTAATATTTCTTTAGCAAAATGCTTCCCTGCTTTGTACTATGTTAAATAAGTACAGATTGTAAGTAGTGTCACATCAGATCAGGTCACGCTTTACTATCACACTAATTGAAGTCTGGTCAGGGGCCAAGTCGTTAGAGAAAACTTCAGTGTTTTGGTTGCTTTTTTATTCTACTTTTAAAAAAAAATTATTATTGGCTTGCTTACAAAGTTAATATACATTGTGTTTCACACTATTCCTTATTTATATTGTATTTCATATAATCATTGTCATGCATTATGTTTTGTAAGATTATCATCATTGGACCTTGCCCATCATTACCTGGGTTTTTTTTTCACCTGAATACTGCTTATTTCCTCCTCCCCCACCTCGACCCGCCACACTGTGCAACTCTGTGGTTTTGCCCCTACTCATCTTCACTCACACATCAACTACCACCCCTTCCCACCTTTGGTTTCCATACTTTTTCTACTGGTTATCATTCTATTTTTATTTTTAATTTTATTTTCTAATTGATATTTTAATGAAAGTTTACAGAAAACTTGCATTTCCATTCATTCATTGTTGCACATTTTTCTCCTTACCCACCCCCAGTTCAGTTTTTTCTTTAAAAAGATTCTTTCATTGTTGCACAATTTCCTCCCACCTCCTGCCTCCCAGTCCGCTTTGCTATGCACCTCCTCTGGACTGTTGTCGTGCAAATAATACCTAATCATATATTTTTTAGACAGTTTTTCCATAATCTATTTAAATGCAGTGTTCATTATTTATCCCCTCTTTTCTTAGTTTTCCCCAACCCCCTTGTCAGTCCTGCTTCACAACAGTGGCATTATGCAATATTTGTCCTTTTGTGACTGAGATATTTCACTCAGCATAATGTCTTCAAGGGTCACCCATTTTATATATTTCATGAGTTCCTTACATTTCAGTGCTGTATAGCATTCCATTGTGTGAATATACCACAATTTCTCTATCCGTTCATTTGTTGATGTGCACTTGGGTTTCTTCCATCTCTTTGCTATTGTGAACAATGCAGCAATAAACATGGGTGTGCATACATCTGCTTGGGTTTCAGTTATGTTTTCTTTAGAGTATATTTCCAGTAGTGTAAATTGCTGAGTCAAATAGTATTTCTATTTCTAATTTTTTGAGAAAGCTCCATACTGCCTTCCATAGTGGCTGCACCATTTTACATTCCCAAAACAGTGAATAAGGGTTCCAATTTCTCCACAATCTTGCCAGCATTTGTTGTTTGCTTCTCTGTTAAACTTTGCTATTGTTATTGGGGTGAGATAATATTTTATAGTTGTTTTGATTTTCATCGCTCTTAGAGCTAGGGGTTTGAACATTTCTTCATGTGTTTGTTTGCCATTTGAATGTCTTCTGTGGAGAAGTGTCTGTTCATATCCTGTGCCCATTTTGCAATTGACTTGTTTATCTTTATCTTATTGAGGTGCTGGGTTTATTCTATAAATTCTAGATATAAATCCTTTATCAGACATGTCATTACCAGATACCCACCCCCCACCCCCCAGTCTGTGGCTTTCCTTTTTTACCCTGTTGGAGAAGTTTTGTGATGTGCATAGGGATTTGATTCTTAGAAGGTCTCACTCATCTATTTTTCTCTCTCTTGGTTATAGGTGTCTTGGTTATTTTTTTTTTTAATTTTGAAATTGCGGACAAGGGATTGTGGCCAGAAGCATGTGTCAAAAATTGATCTTATGTGGCCATAAAGAGAGAATTAAATCTTTGATACAATTTACCTACTTTTTTGGGTTATGTCTATTATGTTGTTGTCTAGTACAACTCATAGCAACCCTATGAACAACAGATGTGAGCCCTGTCCTATGTTGTGTCAGTCTCACAATTTTATTTTTAAATTTTTTAATTTGAATTTTTATTTTAATGAAAGTTTACAGAAAAGTTGGATTTCCATTCATTCATTGCTGCATAATTTCCTCCTTTCTCCCCTTCTCCTTTTCCCGAACTCACTCAGCATTTCTTAAGCTCAAGGAACTGAAGAACAAATTCAAACCTAGAGTTGCTGTAATCAAGGATGCTTTGGGCAGAATATTAAATGATCCAGG
>NW_006399896.1:2138020-2161979 GCF_000299155.1 Elephantulus edwardii
GCACTTAGATTGCTGCCTTTTTTATATTATTATTAATAATAATAATAATAATAACAATACATTTTAAATTACTCTTAGTTGGGTAAGAAATATCTTAGGCCATAAGCAGCATCAAAATTTTTGGTACATTTATTCCTATTGCTGGAGTCATTGCCAATCACTTGGTTAAATGTGAATATTATCTTTTCTCTTCATGCTAACATTACTTGTTACTACGCATGAGTTAATAACCTCAGATTTAAACAAATAAATAAACATTTAAACACATGAAATAAAAATGTCAAATATTCTGGAATCCTTGGTCTTTTCCAGTTTATTCAATAAACTGTGACAGTACACCTACTATGTGTCAAGAACTCAGCTGTTAGATAGAAAAGTTGAGAAGATGAAAAGAAGATATGAAAAGTCTGTGCTTATTTTATTCTCTATTTTGTAAAAGAGAGAGAAATGAGTACAATAATAGATGCCACAGCAGGTTATAAGATAGGCAGAAACCACAGAATTATTTGTGAATAGAAAAATAATATTAGTCAAAGGGTGAGGTTGAGGATGGGAAAGAGGATCATAGAGGTTTATGTGAATGAAAGAGAAGCAGACCCTCAAGTATCTGAAGACATAGACTATCTTCTAGTCAATATTCAGCTCAGGTTTTGGCACATAAAATGTGCAAATCATCGTTGGATGTACTGTGAAAGACATACGTAGGTTTTCATGCTTTCAACCGTGCTTGCTGAAACTGAGGAGGACCGGAAATGCAGCAGAGGGTCAAGGACAGCAGCCTTCAATATGGATCAAGGCTCAATGTCAAGAAGACAAAATTTCTCACCACTGGACCAAATTGGCAGCATCAGGATGGATGGTGAAAAGATTGAGATTGTTAACAACTTTAGTCTGCTTGGCTCCACGGCCAACACTCTTGGCACCAGTAGCCAGAAAATTAAAAAAACGTATTGTTATGGGAAAGTCTGCTGTTAGGGACCTCTCCAGGGTACTAAAGAGCAATGGTGTCACTCTGGAGACTAAGGTGCATCTGATACAGGCCATGGTCCTTGCAATCACTTGTTATGCATCAGAGAGCTGGACAATGACTAGGGAAGATAGAAGGAGAATTGACGCCTTTGAGCTGTGGTGCTGGAGAAGAGTATTGAGAGTACCATTGGCTGCTAGGAAAACGAACAGATTTATGCTGGAGATGGTTAAACCAGGCTGCTCCTTGGAGACAAGGATTTTGAGGCTTTGTATGACATACTGTGGACATGTTGTAAGGAGAGACAGGTCCTTGGAAAGGGACATCATGCTGGGTAGAGTAGAGCGACAGCGCAGGAGGAGAAGACCCTCTATGAGGTGAATTGGTTCAGTGACTGCGGTAATTGGGATGGGTGTGTCAGAGGCAGTACGATTGGCACAGGTTAGAGCACGGTTTAGGGCTGTTGTACGTAGGGTCGCTATGAGTCGCAAGCGACTCGATGGGACATAACAACAGCAACAACAACGGTGAAAGATAAAGGTTTACAGTTTGTTTAAATTGTGTATTAAGTGGCATGTAAGCCTTACCCAGGCAAATCGGCGGGGCTGGGGGATGAGGATGTTTTAGAGTGGGGTGGGTATATATACGAAAATAGTATTAGAAAATATAAGCTTGGAGGAGAAATAGTAGTGTTGGGAGGGGAATGGGCAGCTACCAGACCACTAAAGACTATTTTGTCTAATGTTGTTTGTTGATATATGCCTTCAAGTTAGTTGCAACTCATAGCAAAACTATTCACAATGGCTCTCAAACCTGCCTTATCCTGAGTCATTCTCGCTGTCTCTGTCATACCTACCGCCATTACCCCTTACTGTGTTGATCCATCTCATCCAGGGTCTCCCTATCCTGTGCTGTCCTTCCACCCTTCCAAGCATAAGGCCCTACTCTGAGGACTGGTTCCTCCTCACAACATGCCTAAAGTATGTGATGTGGAGCTTCAAAATCCTTCCCTCCAAGGAGCAGTTTAGCTTCACCTTCTCGAGGACAGACCTGTTTGTTTCATGTCTTGGGGATCCACTATGAGACTTTGTTTCGTAATCTGGGCTATATATAAGCTATCTGTAAGATCAATGATGCTTGTCCTCATTATAATGAAAAGCAGATAAGATAGAGAGAAAATAGAAGTATGGGAATGTCTATTGATGAATTACTACCAAAGGTTCATTTGGTCTGATTGTTAACTGTCAGTTATTGTCTAGTCAATTTCAAGTCATGATGGCCTTGTATATAACAATATGTTGCCTGCTCCTGCACTGCCATTGAAACTATTGTTATGTTTGAGTTTATTATTGTGGTCACTGTGCCATTCCATCCCATAGAGGAGATGGAATCATTTATACCAAAACCAAGAGATTAGGTACTGTTCTTTTGTTAACACTGAGAAGGATAAAGAACACTAAAGTATAACTGAGAAGAAGTTGTTTGAAAATCATTCTTGGACAATCAGCTTCTAGGTGTCAACCAACAATAGTCATCAATCACTTCTCAGGGCAGAGGAGAAAGCATTAGAGACACAACTTCTGACGATAGTTAAATTTTCTGCCTGTGAATATATCTTAATGTTGTGATGATCATGAGGATATCCTTGGAAGTGGGACAGAGGATTTGCTAGAAAGGGTTAGACATCCTATTTCTTCACCAGAATGAGAGGACAGAAATGCGGACGGCACCTAGAACAAGGAGTGAGCTGAAGGTAAACGTGAGCCCTAGGTAGTCTCCTCTCATACTTTGTAAGTCCCTCTGAGCTACATTCTCTACTCTTTACTTCCTTCTTTAGGTTGTTGCTGCATTACTTCCAGCTCCTTGAGCTGATGAATTATGTATGGTAGCTGTTCCCCACATGCAGTGCATTCTTCTTTAATTAGTTTGGTTGGCAATATTATAGTGCAGATCTTTTGGTAGGACATTTGACACCTGTGTAGGTATAAATCCACCAGCAAACTCCCCACACACCATTCCTAGGATGTAACACATATTTTGCCACAGTCCAGAGATTGTAGTGTGCCTATAAGTAGCCCCACCCGCATACACACTCTGAAAATTCAAGTATTTGTGGTGCAATTTTTAGCTAGTTTTAAGTGACAATTTACAGTCTAGGAGAAAGTGAAAAGTAATTTTGCCTCTATTTTACTCTAAGACTCTAAATTTACAGAAAAGGAATATTAGGTCTTTTTAATGCATTAAAATAAATGTGTTAGGGTTTCCTAAGATAATCAGTGGCTCAGTTAACACCTTAAACTGGTATTGCAGTTAGGAAAACTGAAATAGAGAAGCTTGGAAAATTGAGGCTATGGCAGAGTAATTTCTATGGACATTCAGGATCTCTTATATATAGTATGGTCCTGGGAAGATGGTGCATTGGTTAATCTCCAGCATCTTTCCTTCTGACAGCTTTGCTTCTAGATAGCCAGGTAGTTGTTATGTGGTGTGGCTTTCCATGTTCTTGTATTTACCTCCCCTATTCAAATGGGCCTAAGACATTTTTTGTAGGTTTTTTTGTCAGCACTATTTTTTTTTGTCAACATAATAGCCAAAAGATGCCAGCATCCAAAGTGTCCATCCATAGATGAATGGATAAACAAAATGCGTATACACATAAAATAGGATTCCACCATAAAGAAAGACAAAGTCCTGGTACATGCCACAATATAGATAAACCTTGAAGATAGTATGGTGAGTGGGGAAAGTCAGACACCAAAGGAAAAATATTGTATGATTCTACTTACATTAAGAGTCTAACATAGACAAATGCATGTTTATTAAAATTTATTGGTGGTTATCATGTCTTGTGTGAAGGGGTGGCTGCTATGTTGTTATTTCTCTTCAAGTTGACTACAATGTGCAGAGAAACATTGCCAGATTCTGCACCATTCTCATAATTTCTGCTGTGCTTAGACTCATTGTCCAGTCACTATAATTGTCAAACCATTATACTAAAAGTTTTCTTATTTTAACCTATCTTTTCCTTTACCAAGCATAATATCTTGAGATTTGTCACTCTTGGTAACATTCCTAAAGGATATGAGATGACATTTACCACTCTAGCTTCTAAGGAGCACTTTGGATGCACTTCATCCAATGCCTATTTGTTTGTTTTTCTTTTTTCTTCATTTGTGGTATATTCAATAGTCTTTACATATATCACACTTCCATTTTGTTTACTTTCTATTTTTTTATTGTTTAACTTTTACATATGAGTTGATTGAAGCATATGAGTTGGCTTAAGTCAGGCACACCTTAGCCTTTTAAAAGTTTTTTATTGATTTGCATATAATTATTCATATATATTGTGTTTCATTCATGTACATTTTATACATTCATATCCTTTATATTTTATATAGTTTATTACTATTTATCTATGCTTATTATCATTCCATTTTTTCAAACCCCCACTGACCCGATCTTTTCCCATTTCTTCACCCACCTCAATCTACCAACCTCTGTGATCTCAGGGATTTTTCCTCTTTTACTTTTTTCTGCACTCTCTTCTTTCCTTCCTCTTCCCTTTTGAACCTTTATATGTATCTGGCTCTGTTATCCTTCTGTTTTCACAACATACATCTTAGAGGTCCTTGGAAGCAGATTTGCTCAATGAAATTTATTGCTTGATTTTTGGGCTGCTTTCCATAAGTGTTGACTGTACATCCAAGTAAAAAAAATCCTTAGTTTGTAAAGGTAAGAGGTATTTATTGTTTAAGGGATGATAGAAAAAAAAATCAGAAATGCATATTAACAGGGGGACACAAAACACCAAAGGAGATGAAGAAGAGAAATAATTAGAAGTTTCACAGATTTCCACCATAGTAGCTTTTCCCTATACCCAAAAGTAACTCACCTTAACCATAAAGAACTATTTATTCTCCTTTCTAAAGCTGAGGAATGTGGTAAGTCCATGCTGAATTGGTCCTTGATGTCAAATCAAGATATTATTTCAGCAGATAGTCCTCTATTACTACAGGCAGCCCCATTACTTTCCTCTTCTGGATTATTTAAAGCTCTTTATTACTATGTGAGTATTGATCTGTTTCACAAATACACACAACACACCCCCCCACACACCCCAAACAGCAAAACTCATTGCCTGTCATTGAATTATAACTGGCTAATAGCTTACTCTCTGAGAAGTTTACAAGAGAGGAGATTGCCAGTCTTTCTCCCATGGAGCAGCTAGTGGATTAGAACCACCAGTGAAGTTGTATTTTGGAGTTAGCTTTGCAGCTCTCTGTGGAATTTACTGTTGTTGTTATGTACTACTGAGTTGCCTGTGACTCCTAGTGACCCCATGTATATTAGCTTTGAACCCTGCTTCATTCTGAGCCAATCTCATAATTTCTGACACACCTAATCCCATTTCTCTAGTCACTGAATTAATCCATGTCATCTTGGGTCTTCTCTTCTGCTGTCCCTCCACCCTTCTAAGCATGATGCCCTTCTCCAAGGACTAGTCCCCCCTGGCCATGTGCCCAGAGTAAGTGAGACAGAGCTTCAAAATCTTTGCCTTCAGGGAGCAGTATGGTTTCACCCTCTCCAGGAAAGACTTGTTTGTTCCCCAGAAGTCCGTGGTATATTCAACACTCTTTTCCAGCACCACAGCTCAAATGCATTGATTCTTCTTTTATTATCCTTAATTATTGTCCAGCATTCTGATGCACAGCAAGTAACTGCAAAGACCATGGCCTGGATCAGGCATATCTTGGTCTCCAGACTGGCATCATTGCTCTTCAGTACTTTAGAGAGTTGTCCAGCAACAGACTTTCCCAATACAATTAGTCTTTTGATTTCCTGACTGCTGGTGACAAGAGTGTTGATCATGGAGCCAAACAAGTCCAAGATATTAACAATCTCAATCTCTTCTCCATCTATCATGGTATTGCCAATTGGCTCAGTGGAGAGAATCTTTGTTTTATTGATGTTGAACTTCAATTTATATTGAAGACTACAGTCCTTGATTTTCTGCAGCAAGCAAGGTTGTGCCATCTGTATAATGCAGGTTGTTGATGAGTCTTTCTCCAATACTGATGACACATTCTTCAGCATAAAGTTCAGCCTCATGAATGATTTCCTCCCAAAAGTCCAGCCAAAACAAAGGGAAGAAATCAAGAAGTTGAAAAACTGAACAAAAGATTTCAAAGGGCAGCTCGGAAGACAAAGTACTATAGTGAAATGTGCAAAAAGCTGGAGTTGAAAAATCAAAAGGCATGAATTCACTTGATATTTCTTAAGCTGAAGGAACTGAAGAATAAATTTAGGGCTTGAGTTGTAATCCTTAAGGATTCTGAAAGCAGAATCAAGAAAATATCAAGAGAAGATGGAAGAAGTACACAGAGTCACTAAACAAAAAGGAATTGGCTGACACAGAAGAACTTAATGAAACAGCATATTATCAAACCCTTGGTGATGAAGGAGGAAGTTCAAGCTGCTCAGAAGAAACTGGCAAAAACCAAGGCCCCAGGAATTGATGGTATACCAATTGACCTATTTCAGCAAACAGATGTTGCCCTGGACACTCTCACCAGGTTATACAAAGAAATCTGGAAGACAACTACCGAGCAAACTGACTGGAAGAGATCTGTTTTTATTCCCATTCCAAAAAAAGGTAACCTGAAAGTGTGTGGAAATTATTGAACAATATCACAAACAAGCAAGATCCTACTGAAGATTGTCCAAAAATAAATGGAACAGTACATCAGTAGAGAACTGCCAAATGTCCATGCCGGGTTTAGAAGAGGCTGTGGCACTAGTGACATAGACAATGTTAGATGGACATTGGTCAAAAGCAGAGAGTACGAGAGGAATGCTATCAGTCTTCCATTGACTATTCAAAGGCATTTGACTCTGTTGATCACAACAAATTGTGGCTAATCTAGAGAAGAATGGGAATGCCAGAACACTTAACTGTGTTCATGTGAATCCTATACTTGTACCAGGAACGAGTAGTCAGAGCAGAACAGGGAAACACTACATGTTTCGGGACCAGGAAATGAGTGCATCAGGGATGCATCCTATCTGTAGTTTTGTGCCATTGAATTGCTTGCAGCTCATAGTGACCTATGTACAACATATTCTCTACTCTATACTCTGCCCTATCCTGTGCCAAACTTATTGCCTCCAAGACACCCACCCCAATTACCCCAGTCACTGAATAAATCAATATCATCAAGAGTCTTCCTCTCTTGCATTGTCCCTCCACCTTCCCAAGCATGACATCATTCTCCAAGGACTGATTCCTCCTTGTAACATATCCAAAGTATGTCACACAAAGCTTCAGAATCCTTGCCTCCAAAGAGCAGCCTGGTGTCACTCTCTCTAGAATGAACCTGTTTATTTTTCTAGCCATCAATCGTGTATTCAATATTCTTCTCCAGTACCACAGCTCAAAGACATCAATTCTCCTATCATTCCCAGTCATTCTCCAGCATTCTGATGCATAGCAAATAATTGCGAAGACAAGGCCTCAATCAGATGCACCTTAGTCTCCAGACTGATGTTGTTTCTCTTTAGTACTTTGGACAGGTCTCTGACAGCAGACTTTCCCAGTGCACTTTGTCTTTTGATTTCTTGGCTGCTGGTACCAAGAGTATTGATTGTGTAACTGAGCAAACGGAAGCTGCTAACAATCTCAATTTCTTCATCATCTATCATGATGCTGTGAATCAGCTCAGTGATGAGAATCTTTGTTTTCTTGATGTTGAGCTTCAATCCATATTGAAGGCTGCAGTTCTTGACTTTCTGTAGCAAGTGCTTCAGGTCCTCCTCAGTTTCAGCAAGCAGGATTGTGCCATCTGCATAATGCAGATTGTTAAGGAGTCTTCCTCCAATCCTTCAGCCACATTTCTCCCCTTATAGCCTAGCCTCCTGGATAATCTGTTCTGCATATAGATTGAAAAGGTATAGAGATAGGACATATCCCTGGCATACAGTCTTCCCAATTTTGACCCATGCAGTGTTTTTCCTTGCTCTGTTCTGATGACTGCCTCCTGGTCCAAGTAAGTATAGTTTTCACATAAGCACTATCAAGTGTTCTGGGGTTTTCATTCTTCTTATAGTTAGCCACAGAAGGCAAAGTAAAATATTACAATGAAATGTGCAATGAGCTGGAGTCAGAAAACCAAACAGGCTGAACTCACTCAGCATTTCCTAAGCCTCAAGTTACCATACTTAAGAATGCTTTGGGAAGACTATTAAATGACCCAGGAAGAGTTAAAAGGAAATGGAAGGACTATACAGAGTCATTGTACTAAAAGGAATTGGCAGACACGGAATAATTTAATGAAACAGTGTACGAGCAAGAGGCTGTGGTGGTGAAGGGAAAAGTTCAAAGTGTTCTGAAAGAATTGGCAAAAACCAAGGCCCCAGGAATTTACAGGATACCCATTGCCATATTTAACAAACAGACACTTCTCTGGTTGTGCTCACTAAGTTGTGCCAAGAAATCTGGAGGACAACCACCTGGCCAACTGACTGGAAGATATCTACATTTGTTTGCTTTCCAAAGAAAGGTGACCAGACAGAATGAGGAAATTACCAAACAATATCATTAATATAGCATACCAGCAAGATTCTGCTGAAAATTATCCAAAACCAACTGGAACTGCACATAAACAGAGAACTACCAGAGTGCAGGCTGGGTTTAGAAGAGGCTGTGGTACTAGGGATATAATAGTTAATATTAGATGGATCTTAGCTGAAAGCCGGGAGTACCAGAGGAATGTCTATCTGGGTTTTATTGACTATGAAAAAGCATTTGACTCTGTGGATCACAACATATTGTGGCTAACTCTGAGAAGAAGATAGCCTTATAGGTGGCACAAAATGTTAAGAACCCAATGGCTTAAAAAATACTGGCAATTTTAGTCTATTCAGATCCACCTTGGGTGGATGTCTTGTTGTTTTATGCCTTAAACACCAGCTGTTGCAAACCCTATAGACCATAGTTCTACTCTTATGTGCATATGGTTGAGTTGACTTGACAATTTGCTACTATTGTTGTTATTTTTTTAATACTTTTAAAAATTTTGCTCCTTTCCCCATCATCCCTTGTCTACTTGGTAAAAAAATCTGTTGGAAAAACTTTTCTCTCCTTGTTTCTAATTTTCCAAACTTCTAATTTGTATTTCACTTGTACTCTTAAATATATCCCAAACAGGCTTTCCCCCTAGGAAGGAGCTGGCAACCCAAATGCATGGGCTCAAATCCATCAGCTGCTCCATGGGAGCAAGATAGCATTCTCTGTGATTTATTGTCTCTTAAAACTCATTGGAGGGTAAACTATGAGTTAGTTTCAACTCAAGGGCACTAATAACAACAGGCTACCAATAGAGCATTAGTCAAGGGCACTACTGACTTCCATTTTACTAAATTCAACTTTGTTGTTGTTGTTAGGTGCCATTGAGTCAAGTATGACTCATAGCAACCCTATGAATGAAAGATCTAAAACCAGTCTTGTCTTGTGCCATTCTCACACTTCCTGTCATACAAGAGCCCATGGCAGCAGTCACCTTGTCAATTCACCTGGTTGAGGGTCTTCCTCTCCTTCACTGACCCTCCACACTTCCCAAAATCATGTCCTTCTCCAAGGAATAGTACCTCCTAGTAACATGTTCAAAGTTGATTGGGTGAAGTCTCATCATTCTTCCCTCAAAAGAGCACTCTGGCTGCACCTTTTCCATGACACATCTATTCATTTTTTTGGCAGTCCATGGAATGTTCACTGGTCTTCTCCAACATCATAGCTCAAAGGCATCAATTATTTTTCTGTGATCCTTATTCACTGTCCAGTTCTCAGATGCATACCTAGTCATAAAAAAGACCATGGCCTGAATCAGATGCACCTTACTCCTCAGATGGACATCACTACTCCTCAATAATTTGGAAAGATCCCTAACTGTAGATTTTCCCATTGCAATGTGTCTCCTTATTTCCTGACTGCTCATACCAATTGTGTTAGTTATAGATCCAAACAAAATAAAACTGTTGACAATTTCAATCTCCTCTCCATCCATATTTGACACTAGGAATGCTGTTTTCTCTCTGGATTTCATTCTTCTTTTACATGCTTCTCTTCTCTTTGACCTCTGAACCCTGGAGTGTCCAGTGAGATTCTTTATATTCTTAGTCTACCATGTACATTTGTTTTTTTTGGTTTTTTTTTAAAATTTTTTATTTTATTTTTTGTTGTTGTTGTTTAACTTGTGAATTTGTATTCCACAGTGGTTGCATATATTTTATTATTTCTGTGTGAATGTACCGTCAAATCAGATCTGACTGGTACAGGAGGAGATTGTCCCTCCTTCCCCGGCAGAGCATCTGGTGGATTCGAACCGTGTGCCTCTGGGATTGTAGTTGTAGCTCCTTGCCACTAGGCCACCAGAGCTCCCTACCATGTACATTTGTGAGCTCAAATAATCTTACAACTTTGTCTCATCAAGGCTTATGACATTCAGTTTTCCTGAAACTCCCCATTCCTCCATCTAAATTGCTTCCTATATGTCTCTACTTGAACATCAACCATATGTTTTAAATACACCAGGTCTAACATTGAACTACAATTTCTTTCCCCCTGAAGCCTTCACAAAATCTTCCACATCTCTATTAACACCATCTTTCTGATAGTTCAGATGTGAAAATCACAGCTGTCTCTCGGGCCTCATATTAAATCAGGGAATCCTCAAGGCTTTCACTAGAAAATATATCCAGCAGTCAAAGATTTTCTATAACCCACCATGCTACTTACCGCTTTGGACATGCTCCAATATCTCTTTCCTTGATAATTCCAATATTTTCCTAAATCATGCCTGTTACCTTAAAATCTCTTTGCAACACAACAGGCAGAGTGATTCTTAGAAAATACAAAATCAGTTCAAGTCAATACTCTGACAAAAACTTAAATAATTCACCTTAGAATAAAACCAAAGTCGTTCCTATGATGAAGAATTAACATGATATATTTCCTTTACCTTTCTACTTATGTTGTCTAGCCTACCACTCTTCTTTCTTGAGTTACTCCAGTCTCAGTATAGTTGTTACTACTATGTGCTGTCAAGTCCCCTGCTACTCATAGCGACCCTATGTTCAGTGGGTGTAAACCTGCCCTATCCTGAGCCAATCTCATCTTCTGCACAATTTAATTACCCCAGTCACAGAGCCAATCCATTTCATCCTGGGTCTTCCTCTCCTGTGCTGTCCCTCCACCCTTATAAGCATGATGTCCTTCTCCAAGGACTGGTCCCTCCTGGCCACTTGCCCAGAGTATGTGAGACAGAGCTTCAAAATCCTTGCCTCCAGGCAGAAGTATGGTTTCCACCCTCTCGTGGACATACCTGTTTCTTCACTTGGCAGTCCACTCTTCTCCAGCACCACAACTCAAGACACTGATTCTTCTTCTACCAGCCCTAGTCATTATCTAGCTCTTTGGTGCATAGCAAGTAATTTTGAAGACCATAGCCTGGATCAGGTGCTCTTTAGTCTCCAGACTGACATCATTGCTCTTCATTACTCTATAGATGTCCCTGACAGTAGACTTTCCCAAAACAATTCATCTTTCAGTTTCCTGATATCTGAAGCCAAGAGTATTAATTGTGGAACCAAGCAATCTGAAATTTTTAACAATCTTAATCTCTTCTCTGTCTATCATGATGATGCCAATTGGCCCAGTGTAAAAATTTTTGTTTTCTTGATGTTGGGCTTCAAGTCATATTGAAGACTGCAATCTTTGACCTTCTGCAGCAAACACCTCATGTCTTCCTCAGTTTCTACAAGCAAGATTGTGCCATGAGCATAACGTAGGTTGTTGATAAATATACTTCAGTGCTGATGTTACACTCCTCCTCATAAAGTCCAGCCTCCCAAATAATCTGTTCTGCCTATAGATGGAAAAGCTATGGAGATAGGATGTATCCCTAACACACACCTTTCCTGATCCTTAAATGATGTTTCAGTTTCCTGCTCTGTTCTGTCCATTTCTTCCTGGTCCAAATATAGGATTTGCATAAGCACAAGTAAGTGTTCTAGGATTCTCATCTTTCTCAAGGCTAGCCACAATTTATTGTGATACACAGCACGTTATCATGTTCTTAGTGAAAGATTATATGGTAAATTAAACCATCATTGAATATTTTCCTTATATAATTGTTCATTGACATTTAGTACTTTCTGCTCTACATGTCATCATTCTCTTTATTTCCATTTTGTTGCTCTATTTCCATTAATCTAGCTTCAAAAACTCATGTTTCATATTTTCTCAGATTTGCTTTAGGGTACATGCTGACCATTTAGTGTCATATATTGTTGTTGTTGTTGTTGATTGCCTTGGAGTCAAGCATGACTTATAGTGACCCCATGAATAAAAGTTCTGAAGCCCCTCTACAACTATCAACTTTTATCAAAGTTCATAGGGTTTCCGGAGGCATGCTATTTAGGAAGTGGATGCCACTCTTGCTTTCAATGAGTTTCATATAGATTTTTTTTTTTAAAAGAAGGTTTATATTTACTACTAATATTGCTTATTTTATGATATATTCCATTAGTTAGCTGAAAAGTGACTTCTAGGAGTGATTTTAACTCTAAGTTTCAAAGGTGTTTGGAGTTGACAGTCATGTAGGTCTTTATAGTCTCTATTAGCCTAGTAAATGTGACTTTTTATAATAATTGACAATTGTTTTACCTTTTTATTTTTCTTCATTCTCCAATTCTACCCAGGATTATCAATTGTGTACCTGGGAAGAAAGGTCAGTAGTTGGCAACTAGGCACCATCTAGCTCTTCTGACTTCAAGTCAGTTAAATTTGTGGTTTGTAACGGCCATTAGGGAGCTATGTTGTCTTAATGGTAAGAAGTTGAGTTTACAACCAAGAGACTCGCAGTTTTAATCCACCAGCTGCTTCATGGGCAAAAGATGGACAATATTCTTTGCAATTTATTGCCTCTGAAAATCTGGGGAGTCAGCTATGAGTCAGTTCCAACTTTACAGCAACTGACAACAACATAAGCTATTTGTTTTGCAAAATATTTTCTTCTTTGAGTCTTTTATTTTCTCATTTCTCTTTTTCTCTAAATGAATTAAGAAAAATAGTAATGTATCAAGTAACTCCTTGCAAGCTTAAAATATCCTAAACTCTGCTTCCCATACTAGAATGTAGGAAATTTGTTGTATTGTCCCAAATGATTCATTTGTCCCAGAATACTTGAATCTAAGCCTTCAAACTCAGTAAACCAACCAAGTGAAGTGTTCCCACCGCAATGTTTCTATTTCCTTTGTATTTTATTACAAAGAAATAACCTTGAGTCTATCAAAACAGGATTTAAAAATCATCTAAGATATAGATTCAATACATTGAACATTAATCACCAAAAACCAGAGGACTTGTGAGATGACATCAATGCTATTATTCATTCATTCAGTAAGTAAAAGGTCATTATAAAAACAATAAATAAAGAAAATACCAAAATGGATATCAGAAGAAGTTCTGAAACTTGCATTAGAATGCACAGAGACCAAAACAAAGGGCAGAAATCCTGACGGGAAGAAGTAAGAGATGTACAGAAGAATTCAAAAGGGTAGCTTGAGTAGACAAAGTAAAATATTACAACAAGATGTGCAAAGAAGCTGGAATTAGAAAACCCAAACAGAAAAATACATTTAGCATTTTTTAAGCTGAAGGAACTTAAGGATAAATTCATGCTTCACATTGCAATATTGAAGAATTCTCCTGCCAAAGTATTGAATGATGCAGGAAGCTTTAAATAAAGATGGGATGAATACACAGAATCACTGTATCAAAAAGAATTGATTGACTCAGAATTATTTCATGAAGTAACATATAATCATGATATAATGGTAGCAAAAGAAGTAGATCAGGCTATAGTGAGGGCTTTGGCTAAAAATAAGGCACCAAGAATTAATTAAATATCATCTGAGGTATTTCGATATACAGATGTAGCCCTAAATTAGCTTGCTAGCTTATTTGAATGAATTTGGAAGATGTGACCAACATTCTGGAACAGCTCTACATTTGTGCTCATTACAAAAAAAAAGTATGGAGTATAGAACCTACTGAGTAGGACCATTGATATCATAAGCACGTAAAATCTTGTTGAAGACTATTAAAAAACTCTGAATTGGTACATCAACAGGAAACTGTCAGAAATTGAAGCTGGATTCAGAAAAGACTGTGAAATGAATATCATTACTAATACCAGATGAATTTGACTGAAAATAACGAATATCACAAAGATGTTATTTGTGTTTTATTGGTTATGTAAAGACATTTGACTGTGTGGACCATAATAAATTATGACTAATACTGAGAGGAATGAGAATCACGGAACACTTAATTGTGCTCATGGGACACCTATACATAGTTTAACAAGGTGTTTTCCAAACATACAAGGAAATATTGCATGTTTTAAAATCAAGAAAGGTGTGCATCAAGTTAGCACCCTTTCTCCATACCTATTCAATTTGTATGCCTGGTAGGTCATTCCAGAAGCTGGACTATACGCAGAAGAAATTGTCATCAGAAACAAAGGAAGACAATCTGCATTATGCAGACGACACAACTTTGTTTACAAAAAATGAAGTAGACTTGAAGCACTTCTTGAAAGAGATTTAAAACTACAGCATTCAATATAGGTTACATTTTAGCATCAAGTAAACAAAGATCTTCATCATTGGACCAATAGACATTATGATAGATGGAGAAAAGATTGAATTTATCAAGCATTTCATTTTACTTAGATCCAAAATAAAAACCTATAGTAGTAGTGATCAAGGACTAAAAAGAGATATTATGTTGGGACAATTGGCTGTTAAGGAACTCTCTAAAGTGCCGAAAAGCAACAGAATCAGTTTAAAGACTCAGTAGGATCGCCTGATCCAAGACATGACCTTTTCAATGCTTTCTATGACTCTGAAAGTTAGACAATGAATGAGGATGATGGAAGATGAGTCAGTGTCTTTGAATCATTGTAATGGGGAAAAGTTTTGATTTTAAACTGTTGTGTTAGGTGTCAGGTGGTTCTGACTTCTATCAATACTGTGTCCAGAAGGAGGAAACATTGCCTAGTCCTGTGCCACCCTCTCCATCGCAGCTACATCTGAATCCATTGCTGCAGCCAACGTGCCAGGCCATCTCCTTATATCTTCCCCATTTTTCCTGACTCTACCAAACATGACATCCTCTGTCAGGTTCTCACCTCTCCTAATAACAATATCCTCTATGAGACAGTCTTGCTATCCTTGCATCTAAGGAGCTTTCTGGCTCTATTTCCAACTAGAAGTCTTGACTCATCCACTGAGACTCATAGTACAGAAAGAGATGATTGTTGGCTCTTTCGACAGCTTTTGGTGTATTCAGTTGCACTGCCAACCCAAAAGAATACAATTCAAATCCACCAGCTGCTCCATAGGAGAAGAATAATCTCCTGTGCCATTAACTGTCTGCGAAAAACTCTTGGAGAGGCAGCTATGAGTCAGTTCTGAATTGGAGATACTCAACAACTCTGGCAGCTTATAGTATATTCAATATTTTTTGCCAGCACTGTAATTCAAAGACATCAATTCTTTGATCTTCCTATTTCACTGTTCAGCTTTTGTATTTGGATTAGGCATCTTGGTTTCAGTCAAATGCATCTTATTCAAATCCATTTTATTTGTTTTGTGTGTGTTTTCTTTTTAATTTTTATTTTATTTTGTGTATATGTGTGCACCATCAAATCAGGTCTTTTTTTCTGTTAACCATAGGATGGATATGAGTTAGAATTTACTTAGCAGCTTCAGACAGCAACAAGAGTACAGCCCTGGACCAGATGGTTTTAAAAGTGAATTTTATAAAAAATTTAAAGAAGAACTGTTACCAATTCTACATAAATTATTTCAGAAAATAGAAGAAGATGGAACCCTCCCAGATTCATTCTATGAAGCAAACATATCTTTGATACCAAAGCCAGGAAAAGACACCACCAAAATAGAAAACTATAGGCCAATATCTCTCATGAATATTGATGCAAAAATCCTAAATAAAATACTGGCAAATAGAATCCCACGATACATAAAAAAAAATAATCCACCATGACCAAGTGGGATTCATAACAGGTATGCAAGGATGGTTCAACATAAGGAAAACAATCAATGTAATTCATCACATCAACAAGGCAAAGAACAAGAACCATATGGTCCTATCAATTGATGCAGAAAAAGCCTTTGATAAAATCCAACACCCTTTCCTGATTAAAGCACTCAACAAAATAGGATTAGAGGGGAATTTCTTCAACATAGTAAAAAGTATCTATGAAAACCCAAGAGCCAACATTGTTCTTAATGGAGAGAGGTTAAAGGCGTTCCTTTTAAGAACAGGAACTAGGCAAGGATGCCCACTATCACCTCTTTTATTCAATATTGTTTTGGAAGTCTTAGCAATAGCAATAAGACAAGAGAAGGGAATAAAAGGTATCCAAATAGGCAACGAGGAGGTAAAATTATCCCTCTATGCTGATGACATGATAGTATACTTAGAAAACCCTAAAGACTCAGCAAGAAAACTATTGGACGTAGTTGACCAATTCAGCAAAGTAGCAGGATACAAGATCAACATACAAAAATCAGTCGGATTTCTCTACAGCGACAAAAATAATACAGAGCCAGAACTAAGAGAAACAATACCTTTCACAACGGCTAATCACAAGATTAAATACTTGGGAATAAATTAAACCAGAAGTACAAAGGACCTTTTCCAAGAAAATTACAAAACATTACTACAAGAAACAAAAAGAGATCTTGAAAAAAAATTATTTTTAGAGTAACATCTCTTTCTTCTGCTGTCTGTGATTTCTCAGGGGCAGAAAATTTGTTATTTTGGGTTCCTTCAGTGCCCAGTACAGAGCTTGACCTAAGATGAGTGTTCATGTTTGTTTAAGGATAGGCCCCAGCCTAACTTAACAGTTAGTTGTAAAATGTCATGAGGAAAATAGGCACTAAATCTTATTGATATAAAGCTGAGTGAGAACAGTAGAGATCAGCATCATAGTTGCTTCTGGCAGGTAAGTTAAAGAAGAGTGTCTAAATTCTATTACATGCTCCTGTTAAGAAGTTATACAAATGTCTAGAATTATTTCCACAAAAATACAGGATAAACAGGATAATTCAGTGACTGTCATTTTAAATATTTGGAAGAGTCAAGTTTCTTTCTAGATAAACTCTGTCACCTTCAGTAGAAAGAAATACATAGAATGTCTTGACAGAAGAATAGATTTCAAAAGTGTGTGAAATACAGAAAATCCCAAGGAATAAACAAAAAGTTCCTTATACATATTAGAATTTTGTAAAGTGTCAGGATAGAAGATCAATAAAAAAACAAAACAAAACAGTGGGACTCCTCTGTAGTAACAAAGAGTACAAAAAAGGAAAGTAAGAAACCAACACCATTTATAATAGCCGACTCCAAATTGAGATACTTGGAAGTAAGCTTAATTAGAGACACAAAAGACCTTTATGAAGAAAACTGCAAAGCACTGCTATGAGAAATAATAGGAGACCTAAATAAATGGGAAAATGTTCCGTGTTCATGGATGATGATGCTATTGATGTTGTTGTTATGTGCCGTCAAGTTATGTGCAACCCATAGCAACCCTATGTATAGCAGCTCTGAAGCCTGCCCTGTCCAGAGCCAGTCTCACTAATTGTGACACATCAACAACCTTTACCTCCACTACCGTATCAATCCATCTCATTTAGAGTATTCCTCTCCTGTGTTGTCCCTATAACTTTCCAAGCATGATGTCCTTCTCCAGGGACCACTTCATTTTGGCTATGTGCCCAAAGTATGTAAGATAGAGCTTCAAAATCCTAGTCTCCAGGGAGAAACTTGATTTCACCCTCTCCAAGAAGACCTGTTTGTTTTCTTGGTAATTCATCATATGTTCAAGACTCTTCTCCAGGACCACAATATGAAGGCATCAATTCTTCTGTCATCCTTAGTCATTTTCCAGCTCTCTGATGCATAGCAAGTAATTTCAAAGACCATGGTGTGGATCAGGAACACATAACTCTCTAGACTTACATTGTTCCTTTTCAGCACTCTGGAGAAGTTCCTGATAGAACATTTTCCCAGTGCAATTTATCTTTATATTTCCTGACTGCTGTTGTCAAGATTGTGGAGTCAAGCAAGCTGTAATTGTTAATAACCTCAATTTCTTCTCCATCTATCATGATGCTGCCAAGCCCCAGGGGTGGACCTTTTTGTCTTCTTGATGTTGAGCTTCAATTTATATTGAAGACTGTAGTGTTTGACCTTCTGCAGCAAGCACTTCATGTCCTCCTTAGTTTCAGCAAGCAAGGTTATGTCATCTGCATAACATGAATTGTTGATGAGTCTTTCTCCAATCCTGATGCCACATTCCTCTTCATAAAGCACATCTTCCTGAATGATCTGTTCTGTATATATATTGAAAAGGTATGGAGACAGGAAGCCTCCCTGATGCACTCCTTTCCTGATTATGAACCATGCAGTATTTCTTTGCTCTTTTCTGATGATTTCTTTCTGGTGCAAGTATAGGGTTCACATAAGCACAATCAAGTGTTCTGAGATTCACATTCTCTTCAAGATTAGCCACAAGTTGTTGTAATCTGCACAGTCAAATGCCTTTGCATAGGCAATGAAACACAGAGAGACATTCCTTAGCTTTCTGCCAAGATCCATCTGACACTGGAGATAATGTCCCCATGCCATGACCTCTTCTAAAATCAGCTTATACTCCTGGTAGTTTTCTGTTAATGTACTGTTCTGGTCTTTTCTGGATAATCCTCAATAGGATTTTGCTTGTGTATGATACTAGTGATATTGTTCAATAATTTCTACAGTCTGCTGGGTCATCTTTTTCTGAAATGGGAATAAATATGGACCTCTTTAATTTAATTGGCTAGGTAACTGTTCTCCAAATGTCTTGTCATAATCTGGTGAGCACATGAAGGACAGCATCTGTTTGTTGAAATATGTCAATTGGTATACCATCATTTACTGGGGTTTTATTTCTTGCTAAGTCCTTCAGAGCAGCCTGAGCTTCCTCCTTCCTCTCCATTGCCTCTTGATGACATATTGTTTCCTGAAATTGTTCTGTGTCAGCCAATTATTTTTTATACAATGACTCTGTATACTCCTTCCATCTCCTTTCAATGCTTCATTGATTATTCAATATTCTTCCCATAGCATCCTAAAGTATTGAAACTCCCTGCTTGAACAGCTTAAGACATGCTGAACAAGTTTGGCCCTTTTGATTTCCAACTCCAGCTTCTTGCACATTTTATTATAACCATTATAACACTTTCTTTTGGTATAAAGAGGCTATCAAATACAGACAGAAATGTACAAGCAGGAAAGAATAACGTTGATTCATGGGACTTCCTAAAGATTAAGTCCCTGTGTGCATCAAAACCTTTCTCCAACAGATTAAAAAGAAGATCTACTGAATAGGAGAAACATTTGACAATACTATCTCAGACAAGGGTCTCATAATCAAAGTCTACAGAATGCTACAGGGCCTCCACAAGAAAAAAAAACCACAACAAATGATAAATCAATTACAAGATTGACAAAACATATGGAAAGATTTTCACAGAAGAAGATATTTGGATGTTCAACAGACACGTGAAGAAATGCTCAAAATCATTGGCAATAAGAGAGATGCAAATCAGAACCATGGTGAGATACCAACTCACTCCAGTAGCATTGACAGAGTTTAATAGGACAGCAAGTAATAAATGAGAAGATAAGGAGACTGAAACTCTCATATACTGTTTCTGGGATTGTAAAATGGTATAACCAATTTAGAAGGCAATTTGACATTTCCTTTTAAAAAAAACCTGAACATAGACATTCCATATGACTCAGCTATCCCACTGCTAGGAATATATCCCAAGAAAAATAGAACTGAAACACAGAGATTTGTACACCAACATTCATAGCAGCATTATTCACAATAGCAAGAAAATGGAAACCACCCACATGTCCATCAGCAAATGAACCATTGAGAAATTATGGTATACAACACTCAGGAGCAACAGTTTAAAAAAGATACTATATAACATAGGAGAGGTTGGACAGCATTATGTTGAGTGAACTAACTCAGTCTCATAAGGACAAATACTACATAAGATCATTATTGTAAAAATATAAGAATGACTAGTAAGATGTTTACAAAAGTCCAAAAGGGAAAGGGAAAGGAGACTAGAAGGAGAAGAGGGCAGGAAATCTAGAATTATGTGGGCAAAGTGAGGGGTTGAATGAATTAGGAAAGGTCCAGTGGGGACCTGAAAAGAGGGAGTAATCAGGAGCATGGATCAATGGCAATTAATTTTACAAAACACAATGTATGGGAATGATACTTATGAATCACAATGTGCATAGAAGAATGGGTTAAACACTATGAAAATAATACACTAAGGTATTACTGTCTCCACATGAAGTGTGATTTAAGCACGGCTTTGTAACATAACTCAAAATATAATTGGTTTCTATGCCATTTGCATAGTTACATAAAATCATAATCTGTGAAATAAATTCATTTCTTTGGAGATGTTAATTTTTCTATAACCTCCTTTGATGAACTTGGAAATTATTTATTTCAAGGTGGAATCAACTGAAAAGTAAGGTGCAGAGAATTTTCTTTCATGAACTCCTGTGGTACAGCTAGAGTCAACAATATTCATCTTGGAAGAAGGCTCAGTCACAGGAGGTGACCTTAGAGGTCCCTTGGTCCCACACAATATTTGAGGAGTCAGAGGAGAGGGAGATATCATTACTAAGATGATCATCATTTCTACTGACTTTACTCCAGACCCTCTCAATGGAATTTAAAAAAAAATAAATCTGTGTACATATGGTGTGGGTTCCTAGCACTCGACGTGTATGTTTCATTTTGGGGGTATATTAACCCCGATATAACTGCCCTTAGGCTATTATAAAAACTTTGCTTTTGAACAGCAAAGTAAAGAGCCATAGATGAATGAGCACTTGCATATAGGATCTTAGAAGCCAAGGTTCCAGCTTTACATTTTCCATTTATGTATGAATGGTTCAGAATTATCTCATCAGTAAAATGGGCATAATCAATTGTGTTGAGGCAACTATTCTAATTCATATGTGTTAGAGCAAAGCTGTTCTAATATGTGTCGGAGGTGACCTCATACATTTCAGAGTAGAGCTGCACTCCAGAAGGTGTCCAACGTGTGGTTTTTGAGAAGTGCCAGGCCTTTCTCCTGCGGTACTTCTAGATAGATTCAAACGTCCAAACTTTTGGTTCATAATCAAGCATGCTAATCATTTGTACCACCCAAGGGCTCTAATAATCTATTGTAATAATAATACCACATCAATGCTGGAAGTTTATTATGTGCTGACACGGCTTTAATATGCATTCCTTTTCCTTCTTTCCTTTGATTGTTACCCACTGTAGAGGGGAGTGAATTGAAGCTTGCAAAGGCTATATGTTATGTCCATGGGAAGGAAAGAGTGGTGCTGGGATTAGGAGCCAGGTCTCTCTGAGTCTGTTGCTGAACAGTAAATATTAGTCAAATAACTACTGCTCCAAATGCAGCATTTAAAATAATGAAACTTCACTACCTAAATCAACAGTAGTACCTGGTGATGTTATTCATCTCTGAATGCCATCCCCGAAGTCAATCCTTTCCAGCCTCCCTTTGTCACTCCTTTTGAGACTTTACCCTGAATTGGGAACATTTCTTCCATCTGCACTGGTTGAAAATTCCCTGGGACCCTAATTGTCCCCCTGCAACTCCCAACCCCCACACACAAGCTTTTCCAGAGAATGAAGGACTGCCAAGTCTGATCAGGATGTGACATATGATACTCCTTAGGGGACCCTGAGGAAGGAGATTCAAGGAAAGGGTCCCTGAAAAGGTCCATGACTCATGAAAACAAAAGCATCATTATAAAAGTAGCTAGTATATCTAAGAAACCACACATATCTACATGGAAATGGGAATTTCAGATAACGTGCAATAAGCAAAAAATTAAAATAATCCACATAACTGCAAACTAGAAATACCTACTCAGCATTTTGCTGTAGTGTTTATTTCTTTAACAGTGGGATTGTGCATATTGCTTGAGCTGACATATATACTTGGATTTGAGTGTCATGGGAGAACAAGGAGGAAAATATAAGCACAGTGCAGGGTTTGTGGTCATGGTTAAACACATTTTGTGCTCCAAGTCTATTCTATGTAACATTTGTTGCATACCAGAGTTCAGTTTTTACATATGGGTATTTTGGTGTGGTTTTTTTTTCCTTTTCTGTCTACTATCTTTTCATTTCTTATCCATTTTCTTCTATAATTGGAATATTTCTTAAAAGTCATTTATAAGAGATAACAACAAAAAGCAGCTTCCTTGCTGAAAGCCCCCTGGACAATGGAAAGCAGACATTAGGCAGCCAGCTCACTAAATTGGTTGAATTACATAACCAAACCCTTCTCTTGAAACTGCTTGGTTTGCATTAAGAAAATTATCTTCATTTAGCTGAACACTGTGACAAATGATGTGTCAAAGACGTTAATGGTTACCCACAGTGGACAGTGTTTGGTAGAGCTCCCCGATTAAAAGAAGCTTGGAAGCAGGAGTGGCATCCACTTCCGTAATAGCTTGTCTTTGGAAACCCCATGAACCTGGAGAAAGGATGAAAGTCACACAAGTGTTGAGGACTTTCATTCATAGGGTCGCTATGAATCACCTACGATTCAACAGCACTTAACAACAACAACAACAACCAGTTATCCTATCCTGGAATTGGACTGGGGTTTTGACCGCAGGGAGACCCAGTGAGAGAATGTAAATAATTCATAGCAATTCACTGGTACTATTACCTAATAATTCTCAGAGTGCACTCTCATTGATGGGCCAAGGGAGCAAGCATAACATGAATTAGTTCATCTGAATTAGCTACTAACCAGGATAGGTCTTGAAAATCCTTTTGGCATCTAAATGATATAATTAAACTATTTATGGAAACTAAATTAATCCAACAATTGTTAATTCTCTTTTCTTATCAATGTTCCCACTATTGGGAATAGTGTTCCATCAAACAACACATCTAAAAAAATGCTTGCTACTGTGCCTGAGAAGATGATCTATTAATTAGATGGTTTATTGATATCACATAATTTAAGTAAGACAATTTTTTGGACCCTACGGTCTGTTGTATTGCTTAAAAAGGAAAGTATTATCATTACCAAAGTATCAAAAGCAATGAGTAAGCTTTGACTTGATTTTTCTATTAGTGTTTGGGTGAGACTGTCTAATGTTCTGGAGACTGAGGAAGAGTGAAATTGTTGACAATGGTTTTCTGGAGCTAGGTAGGATATTTGTGAATGAAGACTGTTGACACAGGAATGAAGTTGTGAATAACAACAGGAATAAGAAGATATGACATTACTTTTGAATACAATTGCCAGATTTAGCAAATAAAAATGTTTTGTTGTTGTTGAGTGCCATCGAGTGGGAATCAACCCATAGCTAACCCTCCAGCAGGTTTTCAGAGACAGGTAATCGCATGGGAGGAGACTGTCCGTTCTCCCATGGAGCAGCTGGCAGATCCGAAACACATTACTTTGGGACTCCAGTGCAGTTTCTTACTACTAGGCCACCAGAGCTTCCAAATAAAAAGTAATGAAATATTTAGAATGCACTTACATTAAACCAATCACTGCTTTGTAGAAATTTGTAGAAAATTTATTTTTTTTCTTTTTTTTTCTATATCCACCAGTCACCTTTTGGAAGAAAGGTAAGTAGTCTCCTTCCATAAACATTGAAAGCCTCAGAAACCTAATGGAGTGTCACCATGACTCAGAACCAACTCTAAAACAGCAGATTTGGTTTTAGTACATGCAATAACTCATCAATAAAGTGAGTATATTTATTTTTTTATT
>NW_006399896.1:2165459-2174887 GCF_000299155.1 Elephantulus edwardii
TGATCTTTGACAAGGAGATGAAATCAGTGAAGTGGGGGAACGACAGACTTTTTAACAAATGGTGTTGGCAAAATTGGAAAAATATCTGCAAAAGAAAATTTAAAATTAACCAGATAAGCATAAGCCTGATCCGAGCCATGGTCATCACAATTACTTGCTATACATCAGGGAGCTGGACAATGACTAAGGATGATAGAAAAAGAATTTATTTCTTCATATTATGGTGCCGGAGAAGAGTCTTGAACATACCATGGACCCCCAAGAAAACAAATAGGTCTGTCTTGGAGAGGGTGAAACCAGGTCTCTCCTTGGAGGCAAGGATTTTGAAGCTTCAATCTAATGTACTTTGGGCATATGGCCAAGAGAAAGTGATCTTTGGAGAAGGACATCATGCTCAGAAGGGTGGAGGGACAGAACAGGAGAGAAAGACCCTGTATGAGATGGATTGATACAGTAACTAGAGCAATGAGGGTTGAAGTATTGGAATTAGTGAGACTGGCTCAACACAAGGAAGGTTTCAGAGCTGCTGTACATAGGATCATTATGGGTCACAGGTGACTCGATGGCACATAACTACAATAACAACAGCAGCCCAGATTTTACCTGATAACTCTACTCCTAGGTGATGAATCAAATCAGGAAACCAGCAGTGACCCAAATGCTTCACAGTTCTCTTGGGTGTTCAAGTACCTTTAAACAAAATTGCTCCTAGCTTCTTCAACTGTTCTTCCTAAATAAATATTTCTGCTCAAATGCATGTTTTGCCTTTTAATCTTGATTTCTCTGAATCAAGGTTAAGAAAGAAGAGATTCTAGAGAAATTCCATCTTGAGGGAAAATAAAGAACCAAGTGTGCAAACTCACTGATTGCAGTAAACTTGGAGACATGGGATTAGGACAGAAAAGGGGTAGGAGGGCTGAGGTTGGGTTGACCAGATGCAGTTCTGGTTGTATGTTCTCCTTCGGCTTTACAGCTGTCACACGCATCTATTAGTCTGTTGAGTATTGACTCACATGCATTATGTGGTAATTTTTAGAGGACCTGAGTTATAGAACTTTACCTCAATGTCAACCATAATGATGTCTACATAATAGCTGCCCAATTAATGTTTATTGAATACATAGATGCCTTTTTAAAATATAGTTTGCAATTGTCAACAATTCCATCTTACTTGGATCCATAGTCAATCAACAGTCAGGATATTAGGAGACATATTACATTGAGAAAGTGATTCAGAGACTTCTACAAATTACTGAGGAGCTATGATGATGTCATTTTGAAGACTAAAGTGCACATAATTCAGTACATGGTCTTTTGTGGGGGGCTGTATGGGGGAATTTTTTTAAATAATTTATTTTATTAATTTGAAACAACATTTGCAGAAATTTTTTTTTTCATTTCCATTCATTCATTGTTGTACTTTTCTCCCTGTCCACCACTCCCTCCAGTACATGGTCTTTTTAATCACTTGCTATGCATCTGAGGTAATGAGGTAATCTGGCGGTAATGGGGGGTAGGTGTGTCAGAGACACAATAAGACACAATAAGATTGGCACAGAATAGAACACGTTTTAGGGCTGTTGTGCAAAGGGTCACGATGAATCACAGGCAACTCAACAGCATACAACAACAATGCATCTGAAAGGATGACTGAAGAATTGATGCTTTTGAGTTATGGTATTGGAGAAGAGCAGTGAATCTCCCATGGACTGCCAAAAGAACAAACAGCTACGTCTTAGAGAAAGTGCAGGCAGAGTGATCCTTGAAGACAAGAATAGTGACGCTTTATCTCACTTACTTTGGGCATATTACTAGGAAAGGCCATTCTTTGGACAGGAAAAACATGACTGGAAAGACAGAGGTTCAGTGAAAGAGAAGAAGAACCTCAACCAGATGGGTTGACACAGTGACTACAACAATGAGATCAAGTATGCCAGAGATTATGAGGATGCCACAGGATAGGAAAGGGTTCAAATCTGTTGTTGTTCATGTTGTTATTGTTAGTTGCCACTGAGTTGAGTACGATTCATAGATCATTACTATAAAATGCACTCGACAGCACCTAATAACAATAACAGACAAGTAGACAGACACATATATTTGAGCAAGTTGTTAAACGTCATAGAGTTGACTATGATTCATAGCAGCTTAACAGATAAGAATTTGGACATATCCTGCACCATCCTTTCAATCTGTCATGTTCAAATTCATTGTGAGAATCACTATGTCAATCTGTCTCACTGAAGGTTACAGCGCAGGAGAGGAAGACCCTAGATGAGATGGATTGATTTGGTGACTACCATAATGAGAGTGGGTGTATCGAAGACAGTGAGATTTGCACAGAATAGAGCAGGGTTTAAGGCTATTTACAAAGAGTTGCTATGAGTCACAAGTGACTCAGCAGCACATAACAACAACAACAATATACTTGGACCAGGAGGCAGTAGTCAGAACAGAGTAAGGAGACACTGCATCGTTCAAAATCGGGAAGGGTGTACATTAGTGTTGTGCCCTATTTCCATATCCATGTTTTCAATCTATTTGCAGAACAGATCATCCAGGAAAGCTGGATTCTATGAGGAGTGATATGGCATCAGGATTAGAGGAAGAAGACTCATCAACAATCTGCATTAGGCAGATGATACATCCTTGCTTGTTGTAACTCAGGAGGACCTGAGGAGTTTGCTGAAGAAGGGCAAAGACTGCAGCCTTCAATATGGATTGAAGCTCAATATCAAGAAAATGAAGATTCTCACCACTGGGCCAATTGGCACCATCATGATAGATGGGGAAGAGATTGAGATTGTTAACAAATTTAGTTTGCTTGGTTTCACAGTCAACACTCTTGGTACCAGAAGCCAGAAAATCAAAAGACGAAGTGCATTGGGAAAGTCTGCTGTCAAGAAACTCTCCAGAGTACTGAAGAGCAACGATGCCAGTCTAGAGATTAAGGTATGCTTTATCCAGGCCATAGTCTTTGCAATTTCTTGCTAAGCATCAGAAAGCTGAACAATTACTAGGGATGACAGAAGGAGAATCGACACTGTAGTGTTAGAGAAGATTACTGAATATACCATGAACTGTCAGGATAACAAACAAGTTAATCATGGACAGGGTAAAACCAGGCTGCTCCTTGGAGGCAAGGATTCTGAGGCTTTGTCTGACATACTTTGGGCATGTTTCAAGGAGGGACCAGTCCTTGGAGAAGGACATCATGTTTGGAAGGGTGGAGGGACAGTGTAGCATAGGAAGACCCTCAATGAGATGGATTGATTCCAATGAGAGTAGATGTTTTAGAGACAATAAGGTTGACACAAGATATAGCAGGTTTCAGGGCTATTGTACATAGGCTGGCTATGAGTCATGAGTGACTCAATGCCACATAACAATATGAATAACCTTGCAAAGACCTGGAGCTAGAAAACCAAAAGAGCAGAACTTCCTCAGTAGTACTCAACATAACTGAAGTTAATTCAAGCCTTGAACTGAATGCATGAAGGATTCTATGTGGAGAAAGAGAGAAGGCAGGGAGAGAAAGAGAATGATCCAGGAAACATTAAAAGATAAAAGTTATATACAAAGTCCTTGAACAAAATAATTTTAGGAACATGAATGAAAAATATGATGTAAGCAGTTGTGAAGGCATCATTGAAAAACAAGACTTTAATTAAAAAAAGAATTACTCTCTATGTGTATGTGCTTTTTTTGTTGTAGTTGTTACATGCCATCAAATCACCTGTGATTCAAATTGACTCCAAATACAATAGCTCTGAACCCCTCCAATACACCTACCCTCATTACCTCAGTTACTGTATCAATCTATCTCATCCAGGTTCTTCCTTTCCTGTGCTGTCCCTCCACCCTTCCAAGCTTGATATCCTTCTTTAGGGACTGGTCTCTCCTGGACATATGCCCAAAGTATGTGAAACAGAGCTTCAAACTCCTTACCTCTTTGGAGACGCTTGGTTTCACCCTCTCCAGAACAAACCTGTTGTTCTCATGGCAGTCCATGATATGTTCAATACTCTTCTCTAGCGCCACAACTCAAAGGCATCAATTCTTCTCCTGCCAACTCTCATCATTGTCCAGCTATCTGATGCATAGTAAATAATTGCAAAGACCTGAATCAGGTGCACCCTTCTTTCCAGACTTACATTGTTCCTCTTTAGCACTTTGGTCCCTTCCAGCAGTTTTCCCGGAATCATTTATCTTTTTATTTCTTTATTGCTTGTGTCAAGAGTGTTGACTGTGGAGTTGAGCAAGCTGAAATTGTTAACAAGTCCATTTTCTTCTCCATCATGATTCTGCCAATTGGCACAATGGTGAAAATCTTTATCTTCTTGATGTTGAACTTCAACCCATATTGAAGATTATAGTCCTTGATCTTCTGCAGCAAATGCTTCAGGACCTCCTCAGTTTTGGTGAGCAAGATTGTGTCATTTCCATAACATAGGTTGTTGATGAGTCTGCCTCCAATCCTGATGTCACATTCCTCCTCAATTATTTAACTGTGATAAATTATAAACATTTACTGATGTACTAAATAAATGATTTAGGGAAAGTACCTCAATCATGTCCTGTCCTGCAGCTGCTCAGATTCCTCTTTTAGTCAGGAAGGACCCACAGACACTCACCCACACAACAGATTCATGGAGAAAGAAGTGAGTTTGCTATGAAAATTTGCTATTTTAAAGTTCTGCTGTTCTGATGGACCAATATATGGTTCATATGGACCTATTTCACATGCATGCCTTAATGTGCTATAAGTAAGTAAAGACATGGTTATTCAGTGATGGAGTTCCTATTCTTATACTTTCCATGTATATGACTCTGGTTCAATTTCTGGCCAGTATACCTTGTGTATGGTTACCACTCACCCATGAGTGGATCCTTGGGTGTTGTTATGAACCTGAATGGGTTTCAGTGGTACTTCAATACTAAGGCAGACTAGGAAGAAATCTTGCATATTTATTTCTAAAACTCATCCAGTAAAATGCCTTTGAACCACAAAGTTCCAATGTGCAAACAGAAATCAAGATGGTAGAGAATAGGATAGTGTTTTGTCCCATTATCCATTGAGTAATTATCATTTGAAAGCTCATTCAACAGTAGCTAATAACAACAAATAAGGTGCAACTGTATCTGTGCTTGAGGTAAAAAAGTTACATTGTAATAAATTCTGATTTCATTGAAGGAGGACTTGCAATGCATGGAACATTACAATTGGTTTCACCTTTTTCTGTAGGTCTTACACAAATCCGTTAAGTACAGAGAACACTAACAGAGTAGCTACTGAATGAAAGTTCCTGAAGTATTTGAGATTAGGTTAAGGAAACATGTGTGAGAAGTTGTAGGTAGAATTTGAAAAATTATGAAAACAGTAAAGTATAAAATAATTTTGTACCTTTCCTTTTGAGGAAAATTATGAAATGAAGTAAGAAAACGGTTGATTGCACCTAAGCAGAAATGAATACAGTATATACTATGGACAAGCAAATTTGAAAGAGTGATTTATTGTGTAGCATGTGATGTAGATATTTGCATGAGTTAGAATGATAGAGAAAGTATCTCAAGAGGTCAAATTCATGAGGTAACATATGTGATTGTACTTTATAAAATATTATACTACTGCGGTATTTTCTGTTCATCCATTCATCAAATATTTATTGGATATTTATTGTCCAGGAAGGAACCACATGCTTGTAATGAAACACTGCAATCCACCAATGAACAAAACATAAAAAGAAACCCTGCTCTTATAAAATGTGAATCCTTGGATGGGGGCATATTATTATTATTATAAACACAATAAGAAAATGATGTAATGTGTAGTAACTACTACAGGAAGAAATAATTGAGTAAGTGAGAATGAGGATGTAAAAAAGAATTGATATTTTGAATTGTGATATTGGTAAAGAGTATTGAATACACCATGTTCCGGAAAAAGAACAAATAAATCTGTCTTGGAGGAAGTGCAACCAGGATCCTCCTCGAAGGCAAGGATGGTGAAACTTTGTTTCAGATACTTAGAGTATGTGGTCAGGAAAGGCCAGTCCCTAGAGAAAAACAGTATGTTTACAGAAGTGGAGGATCAGCTAAAAAGAGAAATACTCTCAATGAGATGCATTTACACAACAACTATAACAATGGATTCAAGCATGACAAAAACTGTACGGATGGAAAAAGTTTCAATCTGTTCTTTGTAAGTCACTATGAGTCATAGTCAATGAAAGAGAACTCAACATATGAGTGGATTATAACATAACAGGCTGGTCAGGCAGGACTTATAAAAATGGTTACATTTGAGCAAAGACTTGAAAACTGAAAATGTAAGAAGGCAAAAGATTAAATCCCCAAAACCTAGAACTAAGGCAAAATCTAAAAGGGAAGCCAGTTAACAACAGAAGACTAATTAGATAACCGGAACTTCCTAACTATGAAACACTTATATTTATCAAAAGTCTTAATAATAATAGTAAAAACATGTCCCATAGAATGGAAAAAATATTGGGAGCAGCATATCTGTTAAGATCTAATCTCTAAAATACATAGAAAATGTCAACAACTTAACAACAAAAAGGCAAACAACCTAATCAAATCATGAGCAGACATTTCACCAAAGAGGAATGTTCACTGAACGTTCAAAAAAACACATGAAAGGATGTTTGTGATCATTACCTATTGAAACCTACCCATTGTTATCGAATCAATTCTGACTCATAGCAACACCACAGGACTTAGTAGGACTGTCCTTAGGGTTTCCAAAGCAGTATATCTTAACAAATACAAACAACTCATCATTCTCCCTCAGAGCAGCGATTGGGTTCCAACCAAAAATCTTGAGGCTATGGGTTAAGTACTTCTAACCATTGTGCCACCAGGCCTTCTCCATTGGTCATTACTAGTACTAGTCCCCACTCTCATCATAGTAATCTTATACTGGATTTCTGAGACTGTACATCTTAATGGGAGAAGATTGATTATCTTTATCCCAAAGATTGGGTGTTATATTCATCTATAATCTTTTGTTTAACAACCCAAATGCATTATGCACTAAACCATCAGGCCACTTTCCATTGGTATTGCTAATATGTGCTGTCAAATCACCTGCAACTCAGCAAACCTATGCACAATAGTTCTGAACCCTGCCCTATCCTGAGCCATTCTTACTGTCTCCAACGCACCTACTCCTATTACCCCAGATATTGTGTCAATTCATCTTATCTAAGGTCTTCCTTTACTGCGCTGCCTGTCCACCTTCCCAAACATGATGTCCTTCTCTACGAACTGGTCTCTCCTAGCAATATGCTCTAAATATGTGAGATAGAACCTCAAGATTCTTGCTTTCAATGAGCAACTTGGCTTCACCCTCTCCAGGACACCCTTGTTTGTTCTCTTGGCAGTCCATGGTGTGTTCAATACTCTTCTCCAGCACCACAACTCAAAGTAATCATTAACAATATCAATCTTTCTCCATCTATTATGATGCTGCATATTGGTCAGTGGTGAGAACTTTTGTTTTCTTAAGGTTGGGGTGTAACCTATATTGAAGGCTGTGGTCTTCGATCTATTACAAGTGTTTCAAGTTTTCCACACTTTCAGTAAGATTGCATCATCTATGTAACTTATGTTGTTGATCAGTCTTCCTCCAATCCAAATGCACATTTTGTTTCTTAATGTTCAACTTATCAAATTATTTGCCCAGAATAGAGACTGACTAGGTATGTCATAACTTTCTTAATTTAATTTTAAACCATTCTTTGTTTGGCCTCTTGTTCTAAATATAGATCTCTCGTGAGCACAATTAAGCATTCTGAAATTTCTATTCTTTTCATTGTTAGACATAATCTTTTAAGATCCACAAAGTCAAATATCTTTGCATAGTTAGTACAAGGCAAATATACATTCTTCTGATATACTCTACTTCCAGTCTGGATCTATCTGACTTCCACAGTGATTTCCCTGGTGCCACAACCTCTTCTAACAGTTTCAACATCTGGCATTTCTCTGTCATTGTACTGTTTCAGCCATTTTTTGGATGGTCTTCAACAATATTTTGCTTGCATGTGATATCGATAATATGGTTTAGTAGTTTCCACATTCTGCTGGATCACCTTTCTTGGGAAAAGAATCAAATATTAATTTCTTCCACTAAGTTGATCAGGCAGCTGCCCTTCAAATTTTCTGGCATAATGTGTGAATCCAGGGCTCTTTCTGTTAGCTGAAACATGCCAATTCATATCCTGTTGGTTTCTGGGGGCTTTTTTTGGCAATGCCTTCAGGGCAGATTATTAGATACATTTATTAGAAAGTCATCATTTTATCTCTCATTGTTATTGTTGTTGCTGTGTACCATAGAGTTGGAACGGATCCATCGCTGACCTTCCAGCTGGTTTTCAGCGACAGTAAAACACATGGGCAGAGATTGCCTATCTTTCTGCCACAGAGAAGCTGGTGGATTCAAACTATGTGCCTTTGAGATTGCAGTGCAGCTTCTTACCTAGGTCACCAAATTCTTTGTTAAAGAGATGCCAATAAAAAAGTACAAGGTAACAGCATTTTAGATTAGAGCATTTATCCAATACTGATGTTATTATAAATAGGCATAAATTTTATGGAAAACATTGTGTTGCATTCTCAAAAATATAGAAGCAGGAATATCTTATAATCCAACCATCTCAATCTTAAATTGTTGTGGGTGTTGTTATGTGCCGTTCAGTTTACTACAACTCATAACAACCCTATGAACATCTATCGGAACCATGCCTAATTCTGTCTCCTCATGATCGGCAATACGCTAAAACCCACATAAGAGTCACTGTATCAATCCATCTCATTTAGGGTCTTCCTGTCCTTCACTGGACCTCTACCTTATCTATTATGTCTTTTTTTCCCCAAGGACTGGCCCCAAAGTATGAGAGACAAAATTTTACCATTCTTGCCTCCAGGGAGCACTCAAGTTGCATTTTCTCAAAGGTAGATTTGTTTGTTCTTTTAGTTGTTGTTGTTGAGTGCAGTTGAGTCGTAGGCGACTCATAGCGACCCTATGAATGAAAGTCCTTGACACTTGTGTGTGCAACTTTTCATCCTTTCCCCAGATTCATAGGGTTTCCGGAGGCAAGCTATTTACGGAAGTGGATGTCACTCTGCTTCCAAGCTTGTTTCAACCAGTGAGCGCCACAAAACACTGTCCACCATGGGTAACTATTATCACATTTAACACATCAGTGTCACAGTGTTCAGCTTCACAGCGACCACAAGTTGCCCCTGTATGGCAAGTAGGCACACCAGGGCTATACGACCTAAAAGACTGTTTGAGCAAAAACTATTAAAAACAGGCTTGAGGGCAGCAGATTAGTCACCCACCTTTGGCTTAGTCGCATAGCATAATATTTCAAAATGAGTATACTCTTTTTCTATAATTATAT
>NW_006399896.1:2178547-2191075 GCF_000299155.1 Elephantulus edwardii
AGAGAATGGTGCAGCAATGAAGGAATGAAAACCCAAAATCCCTGTAAATGTTCATTAAAACTAATAAAATTTAATAATAATAAAAAATAAAAGTAATTTTTTATTTAATAAAGGTATGAACAAAGCTCTGAAGGAGCATGGTTAGGATGGGAGAACCTGCTATCTTCTGAAGGTATTACCAAACGCTTCACTGAGGAGATGATATTTGGACTGAATGGCTTAGGAATACTGCTGGGAAAGGGAACAGCGAAGTTTCATGAAAAGTGAAATTGTTATGTAGAAATGTGCGAAAGAGTGAAGTAGTATGGTGTGTACGTATGAACTAGAATAGGGATAGATTTCCAGTAAAATGGGTGGATATGATAGCAAAGTGGCAAGACATGAAGTAGTGAGAGCCAACATTTGAATGCTCTGCTGAGGAGTTTGGATATTATCTTTATGTTTAAAAAAATATAGTCCTTGTGATAATTATAACAAAATAATACAAGTCTGTAGTCAGAGTCCAGCCCATACAGCAGCTCACCACCAGACACTCTCACTGTAAGATTTGACATTGGAATGACGCCCTTCATTCTCACGGACCTGTACTTACGGTTCTAGTTACAGCATTACTGCTCCAGTACAATGACCTCTGCTGTTCTGACAAAGGTCTCTCCCACTCTACATCACCCAGTACAGCTTCTGTACTCTTTTGCACAGTTATTTGCAGAGGAAGAAAGAAAGACGTGTTCGTTGTCTCCCAAATTGGTACTTGGAACATCAGTATCCTCCTAGTCACTAATCTTGATTTTTGTCCGTCTCGGTCTCTTTCTAATCACTCTGTTTTTGTTTCTTGAATTTTTCTGTTCTCTCGACTATTAGACATGACTTTTTGCTGGGTCTGAAATCTCCAACTATCCTGTGGGCCCTCTTTATTCTTATCATCTGTCTTCTCATCTGCTGCATCTCCTGCACAGACCTCCGTGGCACATCTCTAACTAGCTTATTCCCTTCCTTGTACTTTCTCCTTCCTCTCTGGGTCTGTGTGAGCTGTCAGTTTCCTTTTTTTATTTCTTCTTCATGAACAACCTTCATTGCTGTCTCTTTCTATACAAATAGTCTCTCCAGATAGTCTCTCAACTTGAACATCCAACCTGTCTTCAGGTCCTGTCCAATTTTTCTACTTAAAACGATGTTATTATGGTTCTTCTTCTCCTTCCTCATCTAGTCTGCCTTAGCATCTTCAGTTTTCTCTGAGAGTACTCTAATGCCTCCTAGCCTCCTTCTGTCTTTTCCATACTATTGGTGCTTCCCATCCAGGATTATCATAGTGACCAATGAAACTATGGCCTGACAGCCCCCACTTGGAACTCTATCTCCAAATAGAATATAAAAACTTATATTTTTCAAATAAAATTGACATTGTTTTTCTTTACATGATATTAAACCTCCTTACTTCTGAGTAGCATAAGCTTTATGTGTTACTCTCTTTCCCCATAACCAAAACAACATCCTACCTTCAGCCTATCCCCCCATTTTAACCTTAACTTTCATCAAAAACTGGCACCTCAGACATCACTTCTGAGAATCCAGTTCTGACGTCCTTCATCCCAGCTCATTGTACTATGTACTCTGACCATGAGTGTGTAAACTTCCCATGTGACACTTAACATTAAGGAGTGTGCAGTTGCTATCCAGATCATCCATTATGTCTCTGAAGTACCCCCAAGTAAGCACTCAGCACATTTTTAATGAGTATATAAATGCATATTTCCACAAAATTTGGTAAAAGTTATTTAAAAATAGTTTTAAGATGCAAAGGGTTTAAGTGTATTCTTTGGATTAGTTGGGAACCTGAACTACCACCTATAATTTTCATTCAGTGGGAAAATGCATTAACAATTCCCAAAGAGAAACAGAATTTGGAACAAAACCTACATGCAAATTAGCAATGTTTTCAGCTCTCTTAGTTATGAAATTGGTTTATCAACTATCTCCTTTTGGTTGGTGAAGAGCTGGAATATGGAAAACATAAATATGCAAATAAGTATTCTTTGATGAACCTTATGAGTGTTTAATAAACACATGGGCTAAATATATTGGCATGGGCTGCAGATACGTTTCCCAAGCAGTTGCTTAGACATTGCTTTTGTTTTCTGGCCCTAGATATATACAATTCTGTTTAGGAAAATCTAACATTTAGAGCCTCAGACTTAGAAATCAGATATATTCAAAGGTTATGACTCAGGTTACAAAATCATTTTTCACTTTAAAATTTAATAGTGACTCATTCTGTTCATTAAAGAGCAATAAAAAATTATCATGTAACTCTGAAAAGAAACACACTTTAAGAACAGAGCTAGGCGGATTGTATTTGTAGCCATGAACACTTCTTTTTGAAATATCACAATTAATTTGCTTCCCCTCCCATTGGGATTTATTCTTCTGCCAGTACAGTTCTCCTTCACCAAGAAGCACAAAAAAAGACCATTTGAGTAGGAAGCAGATGTGTATCTTCTGGAGCTTAACACCCCTGGCTCAAATCTGATGATGAAAATTTACAAACTTAAAATATACTATATTTACCATGGTGACTTTGACTGGGGGACCTTCCTCCAATTGAGGGAGCAGGATTGCCAAAATGTGAGTGGTTAAAAAGGAGGTGTAGGGGTAAGAAAAGAGACTGTTTTGTCACCATGAGGAAATGAACCCTGAGATTATCAGTGGATGATATAATAAAAAACTCATACACTGGTATCCAAGTTTTATTACACTATGGAGGAAAACAGTTCATTTATATTGAATTTCCTGTCCTTTCTTTCCTTAATAAGAAGACTCCCCTATCTATGAGTCATCATTATTATGATAGATTTGATGGGAAATTCTATTTTGATAATGCATATGACTTTTTAAAAAATATTATAAGCTACAATAACTGCTTGCCTCCTGAAATTACTGACAGAATAGTAAAATGATGAATTCATGTACTTTTCTTGTCCTTACATTTCTTGCAATAGCTTTGACTATTTCCAGTAGGCACATATTGCTGTTTAATAGCAACATACAAAAATTAATAAATAGGGAAAAGGCACAATGGGAATAGACTGTAATAAAGACAAATGGAATCCATATTTCAAAAGTTGGCAAGAGCTAACAGATATGCTCTCATTTTTTTATTCGTGTAATAAAATGTTCTATATTCAGAGTAATTTTGTTCCTTGTTATTTCTCTTGTCTTGAGAAGGAGCCATAAACGCTTCAACAACCAGAAAGTGGATTGAATGTTCAGTTTGTGTTGCTGAATTCTTTTTATGGAATACTATTTAATGCTGAAGTCATAGAATATTGTTTCAGTGGGAAGGTTCCGTTTTTTTTCTGTTAAAAAGACCACTGTTATAAATATTCTATGAAACATTATAGCCATTAATTAACCCTTATTAAAACCTAGGAACCATATTGTAGACAATGAAAGGATGAAGTTGGTACAAAGAAAGGGTATTTTTCAATAGGAAGAAGTTGGTGTTTTAGACAAAGTATAACACTGAACATTTCCAAGCAAATTATCACGTTAAAAGTAATATTTCCACTGTGACCTAGTGGAAAGAAGCTGCACTGCAATCCCAAAGACAAGCAGTTCGAATCTACCAGGTGCTCCTTGTTAGAAGGATAGGCAATCTTTTTACATGAGATCAATGGTCTCTGAAAACCTGCCAGAGGGTCAGCAATGAATTGGTTCTGACCCGACAGTACACACGACAACAGACTTTAGAAACAGATGCAAATTACCTTCTACCAATTGACTTCACATTCCTTGTAAGCAAGTCTACAGTTTTTCTCCAAACAATCATTACTGGGAAAAATTAAGTCCAACTATGAGAAAAAACAGACCTTGGAAAATGTTATTTGAATAGAATATAGGCTGGACAGCAGATTGGGAAACATGGATAATAGTAAAGCAGTGTAGTCCATGTCCAAAGAAAGTCCTCCCGAGCCCTGAGCAGCTGAACTTCTGCTTGGATTGGCTTTCCAGAAGTAAGATGAATCACCAGGTCAACTACACTCTATCTGAAGTGATTTGGAATGATAGCAAAGCATTTGTCTAGGGAGCTGGCCAGTGTTAGTACCTAGTGAAATTGAAGAAAATTACGTGGAGTTTAAATCATTCTCATTACCATTTTCATAGTCTAATTTGCCATAGAGAAGACATATAGGGGAAAAAAAACTTTGAGAAACAAAGATACATAACATACTGATCAAAATAAAAAGTTGCTATCCCAGAAAACATGGAAAGGCAGCTTGTCAATTGATGCGACACAAATAACAAGGTTACTTTACAAACTTACTGGATATGATGAAATGCAGATTAGGTCAAATAAATGTTTCCTGGTTAAGTCCCAACTCTTACATCAGAAGGTCCATCTTCAAACCAAAAGCTGTTATCAGTGAGTCAGCAGAAAAAAAACTTCATCAACAGAACAGATTACTCTATTTGGGTTTTGTGTACACTCTTTTGTCAAGGCTAACCAATTGCCTAAGTAAAATGCACTTTTTCTCTTAAGGCTGATAATTCTCATAATGAAACAATAGCAGATAGATTTCACAAGGCTGAATGAATTGCATGTAATAACATTTCATTTGGAAAGTGAATGAATAGCATCATAGATCAGTAACCACAATCAATATCTATCTATCTATCTATCTATCTATCTATCTATCTATCATCTATCTATATTTTATATATTTATATATCATATATATATTTCTTCACAAACATTGATCCAATATTATGGGTCCTTTAAAAAATCATTCTTATAGAATGGCAATATTTAATCCCCATGTCGATTTTGTGTAGTTCCAGTTCTTCTGGAGTGAGCTCAAATTGTTCTGGATGAAGTTGTGACCTATAGGAAAATGCTCCAGTCTCTGTCTTATCCTAATGAATACAATTAACCACAACCATAACATTCAAATTATTAACGCTGCCTAATAGGGTGGACAAAGTGTCTCTGGAGTGAAAGTGTTTGGAGCTCTGGTAAAGCTCATGCCAGATTTAATTTAAAAGTTCATTTTGAAGGAGACAATGCTGGCATTGTGTTACACTGATTTAAAACAAGTCTGTCCTAGGGATTTTCCTCATTCTTATCTAAAATAATAGAATATGAAAGAAAGACAGGGAAAAATATAAAGTGCTGGAAAATATCTTTCTCAGAACTATAAGCAGACGGGTCACAACATTTTTAAACAATGATAGTAACATTTATTATATCAAAGCCATTTTATGTTTTATTTGGAACTCCGGCGCCTTTTTTTTTTAGGTTCTCATAACATGACAGTAATTATAGCCATCAAGATGCTCCCTCGAAGATAACAGTCCAAAGTCCAGATGCTGCTGCCCCGCTGTCCTCCTCGCTGGAGCTCAGAATGTGCACATTACATCATGGTGTAGTTTATTTTAAAAGTGCCTTAAGAATGTAATGATAGTAATTGCAGACAGGGAAAATTAATGGGGAGCATTGCCGGTCTGCAAATTCCATTTATAAAACACTCCTGCTGCTCAAAAAGAGAGTGCTTTCTTGTTAACAGAGGCTTCAAAATACAATTTGGAGGATGTATTAAATAAACTCTGTGCTAAAGTAATTTTCAGCCAGGTCCTTTGTGTACATATTTCCCTTTCACTTCACCACTAGCTCTCCACACGACTTTCCCCCAGAGGATACAAGACTCAGCAGAGAAGTAGAGGGTACATGTTCCCACGACAAGACTACCACGGCTGTGGGGTAAGGAAAGGTTAAGTGGTAGAGCTAGTCTCAGGCCAAAGAGACATACACAGAATGTAAAACAAAGACTAAACTGAGAAGGTCACCATATGCCTGCACCCATACCCTCAGCGATGAACCTTTAACAACATACCACTTCTGGGATTTCTAAGGGTTTGGAAAGACCTGTGGTAACATAATATCTAGTGAGCTATGCTACTAAACAAAAGCTGAGCATCTACGGTGGTTTGAGTTTACCAGTGGTTCCATAGGTGAAAGAATGGCAGTTTCTTCCCATTAAGAATGTTGTTGTTGTGTGCCATAGAGTTGAAACTGACCCATAACTGACCCATAGCTGATCCTCCAGAGGGTTTTCAGAGGCAGTTAATTGCACGGAAGTAGATTGCCCATCCTTCTCCCGTGGAGCAGCTGGTGGCCTCAAACCATGTGCCTTCAGGATTGCAAAGCAGCTTCTTGCCACCAGACCACCAGAGCTCCCTCCATTAACACCGCCTTGGAAACAGATGGAGGGTCTTTATAAGTTAGAAATGACTTGATGGCAGTGGGGTTTTGTCTTGTTTCAGGGAGGCTTGGAGGGTTCTGTATCACTTTGACAACAAGGGGTTTGTGTATGTCTTGAGGTTTTATAGAGAAATAAAACCAAATATATTATCTGTTGTCGTTGTTTAGGTGAATAGGGAGCTTGAGTGGCATAGTTCATAGGGAGTTTTACTGCTAACCTGAATCTTTCTGGTGGTCTGAACCCACTAGTGACACTACAGGAGAAGATTGAGCAAACTCCTCCCACACAATTCATGGTTTCGGGAACTTCCAATGGAGGGTAAGCAATGAATGAGTCAGTTCTGAAGCAATGCATTGAGCTCTGTAAGTATTTAAGTATTTAAATCGACATATCATTTATACTTTCTCTTTCTCAGGAGGATATATATGTATGAATATGTACATAAATGTGCATGCATATGTGTGTGTATGTATTCATACATGCCGTATATGTGTGTATATATATTTGGTGTCCCAGCGATAAGAAGCTGCAATGTAACCTCAAAGGCACGCGGTTGAATCCATCAGCTGCTCCATGAGAGAAGGATGCATTATCTTCTTCCACGTGATTTACTGCCTTTGAAAACCTACTGGAGGATCAGTTCTGGGTCAGTTCCAACTCAATAGTACTATCTGTATGTTGTTGTTATGTGTTGTCGTGTTACCTGCAATTTATAGCTATCCTCTGTACAACAGCTCTGAAGCCTGCCCTATCCTGAGCCAATCTCATTGATTCCAACTTAGTTACCCCCATTGCTCCAGTTACTGTATCAATCCATCTCATCCGAGGACTTCTTCTGTGCCAAGGTCTTCCTCCATCTTTCCAAGCATGATGTCCTTCTCCGAGGCTGGTCCCTCCTGGCTATGTTCCTAAAGTATGTGAGACAGAGCTTTAAAATCCTAGCCTCCAGTGACTTGGTTTCAGCCTCTTCAAGACAAATTTGTTATTTTGGTGGTCCATGGTATGTTGAATACTCTCCTCCAGCACCACAACTCAAAGACATCAATTCTAACATCCTTAGTCATTGTCCAGCTCTCTGATGTACAGCAAGTAAATGTGAACACCATGACACTCTTTAGTCTCTAGACATTGATGCTTATTAGTACTCTGGAGAAGTCCCTGACAGCAGATGTTCCCAGTGCAATTTGTCTTTTGATTTCCTGACTGCTGGTGCCAAGAATGTTGATTGTGGAGCCAAGCAAGCTGTGACTGTTAACCTCAATCTTTTCTCCATCTATCATCTATCTTTGTCTTCTTAATGTTGAGTTTCAATCATTGCTGAAGATTACAGTCCTTGACCTTCTGCAACAAATGTGTCAGTTCCTTCTCTGTTTCAGCAAGCAAGGTTATGTCATCTGTTTAACACAGGTTGTTGATGAATCTTCTTCCAATTCCAATGCCACATTTATCCTCATATAGTATGAGTATATGTAATATTCCTATATCAAACTATTGACTCATTTTTACTCATTCATTGCTGTTGCATTTGAACTGACTCACAGCTTATCCTTTTCTAGTATATTTTCCCACAGGAGGAGGCTATAAATCACACAGAAAGACAGGTAGCCCATCGTTCTCCCTTGGAGCAGCTGATGGATTTGAATCAGATTCCTTTGGATTGGTAGTGAAACTTCTTATTGACCAGGTCACTATTAAATTATAGAACAAGCCCAAAGTCAGTAGGCCATGTGATGTGTTGTAGATTTATGTGGGTGAGGTAATGTCAGGTGCCATAAAATGCCTACGAACAGTAGATCTGAACCCTGTCCTAACCGGTGCCATACCATTTCTGACATAGTTGAGCAACAGTTGTTCTGTCATAGTTGCAATTAATCTGACTGAGGGTCTTCTCTTTTGCTGACACTCCACCACTCTAAGCTATCCCTTTCCAAGGAATAGCTTCTCCTAACAAGATGCTCAAAGTATACCAGGTGAAGAGTTGCCATCTTTGTATCCAAGGAGCACTCTGGCTGGACTTAAAAAAACAGTAGTCATGAGCTGACCACATTTATCCATTTATGTCTATTGTGTGCCGTTTCAGTTCTTCAGTGAGCCAAAATTGTTCTGAATGGAGTTGTGTCCTATAGGAAAATGCTTCAGTCTCTGTCTTAATGAATTGTTGTTGTTGTTATGTGCCCTCGAGTCGTTTGTGACTCATAACAACTCTATGTACAACAGCCCTAAACCCTGCTCTATCCTGTGCCAATCACATTGCCTCTGACACACCCATCCCAATTACCCCCTGTCTTAATGAATACATAAGATATTATTGTTATATGCCAATTAGTCACCTGCAGCTCCTCAACCCTATGTACAACAGCTCTGAACCCTGCCCTATCCTGGGGCAGACTCACTGATCCTGACACACCTACACTTATAATCCCAGTTACTGTGTCAATCCATCTCATCCTGGGTCTTATTCTCCTGTGTTGTCACTTCATCCTTCCAACTATGATGTCCTTATCTGAGGCCTGGTTCCTCCTGGCCATATATCCTAAATGGGTGAGATGGAGCTTCAGAATACTTGTCTCCAAGTAGAAACTTGGTTTCACCCTCTCCAAGACACCTGTTTGTTTTCTTGCAGTCCATGATATGTTCAGTACTCTTCTCTAGCACCACAACTCAAAGGCATTGATTCTTCTGTCATCCTTAGCAAGTAATTTGGAACACCTTGGCCTGGATCAGGCACACCTTAGTCCCTAGCCTGATACTATTACTTTTTAGTGTTTTGGAAAGGTCTATGATTGCAGGTTTCTCAATCCATTCTTTTGTGGTTGGAGATCTGTGAACACTGACATATCTTGAGCCCATCTCACAATTTCTGACAGACCTAATACCATTTCTCCAGTCTGAGTCAAGTATTTGTGCGTTTCATTTCCTTCTTAACAATGTCCTATTTACCTACATTCATGCTGCTTATATTCTACATTCCAATCATTAGAATCTGCTTACAACTGTCCCTCCTCATTTGTGTGTCCAAAATAGAGGGTTCAGCCTCATGTGACATATCTGCTAGCTCTGTTGTACTTTGCATTTTTGAAAGTTTCATTTTGAAAACGGATGGTCAATCTTTCTTCCTGGTTTGTCTTAATTTGGATGCTCAGCTTTAGAACAATATTGGAAGAAGAATAACATTTTGTATCAAGGAACAGATGAAAGACACTTTTCCATTACAGAAGTAACCGTTGGTTCTCTGTCCCCTTTGGCATGCATGCTTGTCTTGTCCTTTTCTTTGCTGCTCCTGCATCCTTTCCCAATCACGTCTACCATGTCCAGCACCTCCCTCCACAAAGCCAACCTGCCAACGCTTGATATTATAGCTCACGTCTCAAGCCACTTTTGTAGTGTGACTCATACTGCTGCTTCTCTCTCTCTCTCTCTCTCTCTCTCTCTCTTTCTCTTTCCCCCTCCATTCTCCGCCCCCCCCCCGCCCCCAGTATCTCTTGAGTTTAGGAGACTCTAAGTCCAAATCCCTAAAGGGAAGGATTTACATCCAAGGCAGTACTGTGGAAAGGTCCTTGCCCATGAGCTTCTGCTACATGGCTGTCATCTTGTCACTTAGAGTTTCTGCTCTGCTGTCACTGTAGGATAATTTCTCTGGTGGGGGTGATGTTTCCTCAGATCTGGTATGCTGATGTTGTTTACTTGGACTGAAGGCCTGTGGCTCTTGGCCTGATGCTATTTTAGAATGGAGGCCTTGCCTTGCTTTGAATCCCTGACTTTCAACAAATTTCAGTGGCATACTAAGAGGATGGGCATTGTCTGATTTGAGAGAACAAAGATTCTTCTGGACAGAATCTTCCCATGTGTAAAGCTCGGGAGTTTCCAACTCTAGATATTTGGTCAGGTAATACTTATGAAGAACAAAAATAAGAATGTTCTGGAAAAATGTCTATTTATAATTTGGAGGCAGAATATAATCAGACCTTGTCTTCTCTGAAGGCCTTCAGCTGATTGATTGCCTTTGCACATAATGAAAGACAGTCGGCTTTACTTGAGAAGAACTAATCACATGTAACTATTTAATAACCAATGGTAATGAATGAAGAAGTTGAAACTGCACTGAAGATATTTGGAAGAAATAAGGTCCCAGAAAACCATGGGATACCAACTGATATATTTCAAAGAACAGATACAGCTCTGGAGGTGCTCATCAGTCTATGCCAATAAATTTGGAGGACAACTGTCTAGCCAACAGACTGAATTCATATTTGTTCCTATTCCCAAGAAAGGTGATTCCAAAAAATGTGGGAACTATTGAACAGTGTCATTAGTATCTCATGCAAGCAAAATATTACTGAAGATCACTAAAAATGGCTAAAATAGTACATAGATAGGGAACTTCCAGAAGTTCAAGGAGGATTTAGAAGAAGCTTTGGCACCAGTGATATAATTGCTGATGACCTGACTGAAAGTAAAGGATACCAGAAGAATGTCTATTTATGCTTTATGAACTATGCAAAGAAATTTGGCTGTGTGGATCATAACAAATTATGGCTAACATTGAGAAGAATGGGTATACCAGAATACTTAATTGTGTTCATGTAAAACTTGTACCTAGACCAAGAGGCTGTTGTGCAACCGAAGCAAGGGAACAATACATAGTTTAAAATTAAGAAAGAAGTATAGAAAGGCTGTACCCTCTTTCCATACATATTCAATGCATATGCTGAGCAAATTATTAGAGAAGCTGGGATCTATGAAGAAGAACCCAAGTTATGCAGATGACACAATTTTGTTTGCTGAAAGTGGAGAAGAGTTGACACACTTGTTGCAAAAGATCAAGGAACTCAGCCTTTAGTATGGACTGCATCTCAATAACAAGAAAGTAAAAATTCTTATTACGGGACATGATAGATTGAGACAAGATTGAAACTATTACCAGCTTTACCTTATTTGGATTCAGTGTCAACATCCTTGGCACCAACAATTAGAAAACCAGAAGATATATTGCACTGGGAAAGTCTGCAGTCAGGGATCTTTCCAAATTATTGCAGACAGTAATGTCAATTTGACAACTAAAGTACATCTGATTCACACCATGGTCTTTCTGATCACTTACTATGCATCTGAGAGTTGAACAATGAATAGAGATCACAGAAGAAGATGGATGTCTTTGAGTTGTGGTGTTGAAGTAGAATGTTGAATATCCCATGGGCTTCCAAAAGAAAAAAAAGTAAATATGTCTTGGAGAAAGTCCAACCAGAGTTCTCCTAGGAGCTGAGGATGATAAAGTTCTGTTTCATATATTTTGGCTATCTTGTTAGGAGAGATTATTCTTTGCACAAGGACTTCATACGTAGAAATGTGGAGGGTTGGTGAAAGAGAAGAAAACCCTCAACCAGATGGACTGACACAAATTGCTACAAAGGGCTCTAGGGTGTGAGGATGGCAGAAGATAGGACAGGGTTCAGATCTTTTGTTCATAGGGTTGCTATGCATTATATTTGACTTGATGGCACCTAACAACAATAACAACAGCAACAACAACAACAGATTAGTGATTTACCAAAACCTGGCTCCATAACTAGCACATTGATGTACTAAGTATCACAGAACCTAAATCCAGAAAGAGCTTATTCTTTCCTATGGCTTGATGGCACATAGTAGATATTTTTAATTTTCTCTTTCTTTTCTTATCTCTTTACCTATATTCGTCTCTAGGAAAATTGAAATAACCTTTTTAAGATGGATTTTCATATATTGTTGATGATAGGATCAAGTATTCAAAAGCTATTAGTTTTTCTTTGTAATGTTTTCAGGAGATTCTATTTGTTTTTTAATCTCAAAGATAACATAATGAACAAAACAAAATGTATATAAGCTTCCACTTCATTCAAAATTCAACAGAATAGAAAAATATGACAGTAAAACAAAGCTTATTCATGCAATTAGAAATTAGTTTTGTAGTGTTTATGCTGAGGTAAAGAAATAGTATTTGTTTGTAGAAGATGGTCATCTAGCCTTTTATCCACAGCAAAACATGTCGAGAGGCCTCCAGTCCTACCCTGACCACAGTTTGGAGACCAGAATCTGGATGTGATTACTGCAGTTTGAGATAGATGAATGTCTTCTTCAAGCAAGGGTAGCATTTTCTCTGACTTGAAGATAGATACCTGTAACAACAATAATTTGGGAAAAGATGAAACTAAGGAGTGTATATGTATATATGTATATATATGTGTATATATATGCATATATATATATGTATATATATATGTATAAAGGCATC
>NW_006399896.1:2191925-2197601 GCF_000299155.1 Elephantulus edwardii
TAGCTACTGTCACCTTAATTAATACCTTAATATTATTACTTAGATTTTAAAATATTCTTAAACTCTTTTTCATTGACTTGGAACCAACTCATAGGTGACCCTCTCTAGTGGGTTTTCAGAGGCTGTACATCATGAGGGAGGAAACTTCCCATTTTTCTTTTATGAAGCCATAAAAGTGGTGGATTCAAACCACCATAACCTAGTAATCATTGAGTTAGCAGCACAACTTTCAATAGACTACCAGAGCTCCGTTTACATTTTATATTTAGGAGCTCTTTTAATTTCATTTTACCTCTATATAGAGAGAGCTCATGAAGTCTCTCATGATTTCTAACTCTATGGCAATAAATTTTCCATATCAGTGACTTGATTTTATTGACAATTCTTTGAAGCCTATATCACCAGCATCATGACCCATACTTTGCATATGGTAGCATTAACCATAGAGAGATGGGATATTTTGTCTAATATCCTGGTGGAAGGCTAAGGACTTTTTTCTTTTTTTTCTTTAGGCTAAGGACTTTTTGATTGATTACAAAGCTAGGGTGATAGGACACTTAATTCTGAGCTAAGAAAACAAAGAATTCTTTGTAGAGTTGAGCTTACTAAAGCTGCTCATTGGGTGCATTTATTTTCATTGTTACTCTCCTCAATGTCTTTTTAAACTGTCCACAATCAGGTATTGTTTCAAAGGAAAAAAAGAATATATTTCTCTTCAAAAAGTCAAAGGGAATACCTGGTACCTGAGCTCTTTGACATCTACTCAGGCTCTGTGAGCTATAAGGTCAGTTTCTGGTACTTTGACCATGCCTTCCTTGGTAGAGCAGACCCTTCAAATCAAGGTTAAATAGACCTATCAGGACCAAGAGTGATAAAATTTCTGTACGCCTGTTTTCAAACAGTGACTCACAACTCACTGGGTACTCCTGGGACTCCATTTCTTCATTATCAAAGAAGCATTTTTACTCTTACAACCACCTCAGCCCAGGGACTGTTCAGAACAACTCAAGTACTTAGCTAAGAGGTACTCCCAAGTCAGCACCTTTTAGCCAATCTCCAAGGAACTAATTTTAACATCTTATGCAGGTTTATTACCCAAAAAGTGAGCATTTCCTACTTCTAAAGGAAATCTAGGCATGCCCAGGAGACTCATGTATGGAGTACCAAGAACCAATATACAGAGTAAGTCATCTTGTGAGATTCCTCAGGGGAACCTAACTATCCTGTTCTATTCTCAGGAAAGCATGCAGTGTTGGAGGAAATGAAAAGTCTGCAAAGGCATCCTTGGGAATTTCACCACAGGAAAGTTTGCTAGTGATTTCAAGAAACATTTTCTGTTAGAAATGAATGTAACTATGGTCATATCTCAACAATATTTGACTATCTAGGCCAATCTTTCATGAGTCTCTGAGCCTCAAAGCCTCTTGCCAAAGTAGAACTTCCAAGGGCACAAGTCAGTTATTGACAATTATTCCTAAGACCATGCCCAGGTATACTTATAGTTCACAGTAAATTTGACAATGAATCAGGGCATATTTGATTCGGGAGATCAACTTGATACTTGAAAAGAACAGCTATCTACTGGATGCTTGTTCTTTGACAGCTTGTTTAACCTCTCAGAGAAATGATAACTCTGACCTCATAGTACAAAAGAGGTGGAAGAAAGGCATCTCAGTAGAGGTTGGTGATGGAGGTAGGCCGTCAAGTGGAAATTGGTTACCAGTGAGGAAAGACAGTAAACCAGCTAGCTCAAAGTTAGGTGTTAGGAAAGGTAATTGTTGATGTAGTTATTAGGTACCACTGAGTCTATTCCAGCTTACGTACAACAGAATGAAGAAATACCTAGATAGATCATCTTCCCATCCTAACAATCATTGTTATTCTTGAGCCCATTATTGCAGCCATTATTGTATCGTTCCATCTTATTGCAGGTCTCCCTCTTTTCTGATGCTCTACTGTATCAAGAATTATGTCTTCTCCAGAGATTGGCCCCTTCTAACTATATATCCAAAGTAAATGAGACACAATCTCTTTATCTTCTCTTCTAAGGAGTGTTTGGGCTGCATTTTACCAAGACTGACTTGTTTGTTCTCTGGCATGTCATGGTATAGTCAATATTCTGCATTAAATCTACTTTTGCCTTCTGTTCTCAGTGTCCAATTTTCACATGTGTATGAGGTGAATAAAAAGAACATGACTTAGGTTGCTAAAATAATCTCTTTACTTTTGAAGATTTTTAGTAAGTCTTTTGCACAGGTTAGTCTGCTTCTAATAATCTGTACAATTTACCCTAGTTGTCTCATAGAAGTAATGATAAATAGTAATCACTTGGTCTTTGCTATGTGCTAACTACCATTCTAAGTGATGACTTTATTCTTGTCTTCAGAGCATCCTTGTAAACTGGTGTTATCACTCATGTTTTATAGATATGGAACATATCACTAAGGATGTGTTAAGATGTAGGAATAAACAATCTCATATTTTAGTGGCTTTAGTAATGTCAGACATGTCAAAACAGAATGGCAAAGGGAGTTGTATGCATTGTAGTCAAACTGGCTATTATTTTAAAGACAAAGACACCCTGAATCCCAGAAACTCCATTTTGAAGTATATTTTTATGACCACTGACAAGAAAAGAGTGGAAGAAAAAAGAGGATGAAGAATTGTGAAGAATTGTTGGCTTTGACTACTGTTGAGTTGGAACCAACCCATAGCTGAGCTCCAGCAGGTTTTCAGATGCAGATAATTACAAGGGAGGAGATTGCCTATCTCTCTTAATTTTTCCCACTTGGAAATTGTTATTGTTGTTGTGTGCCATCAAGTTGGGATCAGCTCATAGCTGACTCTCCAGTGGCCCACATGGGAAGAGACTGCTCTTCCTTCTCCTTCAGAACAGCTGGTGGTTTCAAACTGCACGCCTTTGAGATTAGAGTACATCTTCTTACCACTAGGCCATCAGAGCTCTCTAAAATTCCTTTTCTATAATATCCTGAGTGTAAGAACCGAAGTCACCATGTAGAGGCACATGTTGTTATGTACCATCAAATTAGGATCCCTCCAGTGGGTTTTCACAGGCAGTAAATCTCATGGGAGTTGATTGCTCATCTTTATCTTATAGAGCAGCTGGCAGATTCTAACCATTTTCTTTCAGGTTGACAGTATGATTCCTTATTATTAGGCCACTAGTTGTCCTCAGGTGTACATGACGCTTTTTCTCACATTTCATTGGCTAAAGGAAATCATATGGTTACCAAGAGAGAAATAGGGGAGGGAAATTCTAGCATGTGAGTGGCAAGAGACTACAAATGGCCCTGATGATTACTAGGAAACAAATGTACAATGATCTCAAATGATCTAAGATTTCACAGCTAATATGATTCCATAGTTTTCCTCTTGGAAGAGCCTATATATTACTTTATATTCACACTGAGGGATCTGAAGGGATATTTGGTAAAGATGATTATGACTCATTTCTTAACCCTGTGTATTCTATTTCTAGATCAAGATACCAGAAGAAAATGTTTGGGGAAAAATATTGTCATTTCATAATATACTTTGGCCAGGAAAGAAAAGAAAGACACACACTCAAAGTATTAAATAATGCAAAACTATATCTACACAGACAATAAGCTTAGTTGTCAGAAACATTACGGGTTTATTATATTCATTGGGGAGAGTTGGGCAGGTGTTACTGGCAGCAGCCATTTCGAAACAATAGATGGATTTTGGTAGTTGCCCTTTCTTGATCTTTAAAATACATGAAAAATTAGGCAGGTTAATCTGCGGCCCTCAGAGCTGGTTCAAATTGTTTTTCTATCAAACATTCTTCTAGATTGTATAGTACTGGTCTGTGTATTGCTGTACAGAGGTAAATCGTGGTTGCCGTGATGCTGAACACTGTGACACTGATGTGCCAAATGTGATAATGGTTACCCATGGTGGACAGTGTCTTCTGGAGCTTCCTGGTTAAAATAAGCCTGGAAGCAGGAGTGGCATCCACTTCCAAATGACTTGCCTCCAGAAACTCTATGAACAGTGCTCAGGCCTTTCGTTCACAGGGTCACTATTAGTCATCTATGACTGGATGGCACCTAACAACAGCAACAACAATAACTGTGTTGCCTTTTTATTGTGGTCATATAAGAATTTTTTAAGTATAGAATTTAAACTATGCAAGATCATATATATGAAAGAAAAATTAGAAGCTATACAATTTACATACATGTCATCATTCAGAAACAGACATACATTAACTTGCATAGATTGATTATATAATGTTAATAATTGAATTAAAGTTGTCATGTCAATAAATTACTGGGACTTGGATAAAGAAAACCATTTAATGGAGGGAAAAGAATGTTAGAAAAAAATGTAAGAAAACAGGAGGGAGGAAAAGGTCTCCACAGAGAAAAAAATTCTTGGCTTAACAAAGGGGGGAAACGGACTAGGAGCAGGAAAGAGAAAATAGGAAACGAATAGAAATATCTACATTTATGTATTCTATCACAAGAAAATAAATTTTCTGAGAGAGAGAGGATAAAAATGTATTCTATAAATCCAACCTTATTGTCATTTAGTTGGTTCTAACTTTAAGTTATAGAACCATTGTTCTAATTATAACTTTCTTGTTCTCCAAGGCTATATGTCTTTATGGGAAAAGACTGTGGAGCACCTGATGTATTCAAACAGCTGACTGTTCAGTTAGCAGTCCTATATGTTACATACCACAATAGGAGGGACATCTTCAAATATTAAATCAATTGAGTTGGCCAACGAGGGAAAGACAATGTGGAGTGAATGGATAACCAGATATAGTGTCTATTGTAATTAACGTTATGGAACAAAACAGAATATGATTTGTAAACTTTCATTCAAATCACACACAAAATGTTAAAAAATAAACCTCAAACTCTGTTGTTGATGAAAAAAAAATATTTTATGCACTTGTATAGTCTTCCCTAACCTATTGCAGTTGTCAGATTCTTTTTCTAGAGCACATGACATCTATCAGTACTCTATGGACGAACTGAAGCTTCAAGAGTTACTAGACCTTATTAGAGATAAAAAAGGAAGAAATCAAGTTGAGAGGGGTAGAAGTGGCTCAGCATCACTGGGAAATACTTATGGAGGTGGAGTGCATCTATTTGGATCTGGGTCCTGCACTACGAAATTCCTTAATACTAGAGAAGGCACATGGAGATCTCTAAAAAGGTGGGGCTTATAGATGTTGAACAAAACAAAGATTTTTCTCTATGACATACAGAGAAGGGGGATTTTACCTAGTGCTTGTATCCTAATTAAGAACTTCTTTCCTCCTAACCTGTAAGAAAAAAATTTGTTTGTTAAACATTTTGTCTCTTATGATTTTTATGGTTCTGGGATTTACCCCAAAGTCTCTGATCCTCCTTGAGTTAATTTTTGTGTATGGTGTGAGATGTGGGTCCTGCTTCAGCTTTCTTCAAATACAAGTCCAGTTTTGCAAGCACCACAAACTTAGAAGACCTAGCCAATTGTATAAATAGACTGACAGGTACAGTCAGGAATCCACAGACAGAAGAGGATAATATCGAGGAATTGTTGGTGTTGTTGTTGTTATGTGCCGTTGAGTCGCCTGCGACTCATAGCGACCCTATGTACAACAGCCCTAAACTCCGCTCTGTCCTGTGCCAATCGCAC
>NW_006399896.1:2199561-2203840 GCF_000299155.1 Elephantulus edwardii
TCGGATTTGGTTTAATTTTCCTCAGCTTTAGCTTGAATTTGCATATGAGTAGTTGGTGGTCTGTTCCACAGTCAGCTCCTGGCCTAGTTTTCACAGCTGATATTGAGCTTCTCCAGCGGTTCTTTCCACATATGTAATCGATCTGATTCCTATGCATGCCATCAGGTGAGATCCAGGTATATAACCTGCGTTTATAGGACCTTCTAAATATTAAGTCCCTATGTACATAAAAAAAAAAAAAATCCAACCAGGTGAATAGGAAACCTATTGAACGGGAAAAAACCCTTTTGACAAAGCCATCTCAAACAAAGATCTCATAACAAAAGTTTACAATATACTACAGGACTTCCACAAGAAAAAGACTGATAACCTAATTGCAAAATAGGCAAAAGAAAAAAAAAATAGGCCAAAGACATGAAAGAACTTTTCACAGAGTATGACTTTCAAATGGTCAATAGACACATGAAGAGACATTAAGAATCACTGGTGGTGAAAGAGATGCAAATCAAAACCACAATGAGATATCATCACATCCCAGTAGTAATGGCAAAGTTTTATGGACAGCAAGTAATAAATGTTGGAGATGATGAAGAGAAATTGGAATTCTCAAGCATTTCTAGTGGGATTGTAAAATGGTACAACCATTCTGGAAGGCAGTTTGCTATTTCCTCAAAAAGCTGAATATAGAAATTCCATATGACCCAGCTATTTCACTTCTAGGAATATACCCTAAGGAAAATAGAACTGAGTCACAAATGGAGATTCATAGTATGAATAATGCTGCTATGAACACTGGTATTCATAGCAGCATTATTCACAATAGCAAGAACACAGAAAGAGCCCAAATGTCCATGAATAAACGAATGGATTGAGAAATTGTGGTACCCAATGGAATGCTACTTTGCACTGAGGAGCAAAGATTTTGGAAAATATTATGTAACATGGAGAAGCTAGCAAACATTATGCTGAGTGAACTAACTGAGTCTTGTAAGGACAAGAACTGCATTACACCATTAGAGTAAAAAATAGAAAGGTAACTATTACGATATTTAGAAAAGTCCAGGCTGACACTGCCTGCCAGCACTGGAAGACACCACTGTTGACTCCACATGCTGAGAACTAGAGACATCGCTGCTGACACCATGCTCCAGGAGTGACACCACTCTGGGAGTGATGCTGGAATTTAAGTGAGTTACTTTGTGTATGTGTGTGGGTCACTGCTGTTTGGCTAAATTATGTGGGACCCCTTAAGCTCAATCAGAAGGGAGCAAGACAGCTGGAGCTTATCTTTTAAGGAAAAACCAAGGCTTCCTGGTTTTCCAATCAGGTCTCTACCGTCTGCCTTGTGTCTCCTCATGTCCAATCCATTAACTGACTGCAGCATGGAGAACCTTGGTCTGGCCTAGCTGTGGCAGTTGTTGGACAGAAGAGGCTGCTTTTGCAAGCCTTTTCTCTAGGGAAACGAAGCAGATTTTCTCTTGGGTCAGAAGGCAGAGAGAAACCCATTCAGGGTAGCTGCCCTATCCACTTTTGGAGTGGTGATCTCAGATCAAGAACCTGCTATTGCCTTAGGTATGAAAAACCACAGAAACGTCACATAGGAAGTAGGCTATCTTACCCCCTATACAAGACAAAGTAAGATGTCACACCCAACAGAGTGACACATTTTCAGTGGATTACCTGAAGCCAGAAGGTTAGATGGAAATTTCTGACACAGAATTTAAAAGAACAATTATTGATTATTTACAATGGGTAAAAGACAAACTTGAAGAATTACAGGATACTGAAAGCAAAAACCAGGAGGAGCATAAAACAAAACAAAAACAAACAACAATTCTAAACAATGCAGATTTTAAAAAAAATGAAGCTTTAGAGGCTCTGGAAAAACAAGAAACCACAATTCAAAATATGAGGTCCAATGTGTCAGGTGTTGTCAATATGATGGAGGGACACATGAGCAGGGATGAAGAGATGGAACACAGAACTAATGAAATAGAAGATAGAATTGTCACCACTGATCTGTTAGAACAAAAAACAGAATCAAAAAAGAAGGAAAAAGAAGAAAGTCTAAGGATAATGTGGGAGACCATCAAGAGAAATAACATGCACATCATCAGAATCCCAGAACAGGAAGAAGCAAGTAAAGCCCCTAAAAAGTTATGGAAGAATTACTAGAAGAAAACTTCCCAGGCATAATGAAGAATGGGAGAATATATATTCATGAAGCTGAGTAAACCCCATATGGAATAGAACCCAAAAGAAAAACACAACGGTATATCATAGTAAAATTTTCCAGAACTCAAGATAAGGAGAGAATTCTGAAAGCAGCTAGGGAGAAACAAAGAGTAACCTAAAAGGGAAAACAAATAATTTTAAGTGCTGATTTCTCAGCATAAATCATGTAAACAAGAAGACAGTGGAATGACATATATTGAACATGCAAAGAACACAACTATCAACCAAGAATATTATACCCAGCAAAATTGTCCATGAAATATGAAGGAGAGATCAAGATATTCCCAGAAAAACAGAACCTAAGGGAGTTTGTAAAAATAAGACCAGCATTGCAGGAAACACTGAGAGACACCCTTCTTATAAAGGTACCACAGAAAGCAGGATGGACCAAAGTAATCAGCAACAACACCAAAAAGAACTCAACAAAACGATAGCAATAAAACCTTGCCTCTCAATAATCACACTGAATGTGAATGGCTTAAATGCACCACTGATGAGAAAAAAAGTAGCAGATTGAATACAAAACCAAAATCCATCAATACGCTGTCTACAAAAGATAAACCTGAGAAATGAAGATAAAGAAAGACTAAACATAAAAGGGTGGGGGAAAATATACCAAGCAAATGACAACCAGAAAAAAGCAGTAGTAGTGATATTAATCTCTGATCAAATAAATTTCAATGCAAAAACCATCACAAAGGGCAAGGAAGGTCACTACATAATGCTGAAAGTGTCAGTAGAACAAGAGGACATAACAATAATAAATATCTATGCACTAAATGAAAGACCTGCAAAGTATATAAAACAAACATCAACAAAACCGAGAAAGGAAATAGACAAAACCTCTGTAATAGTTGGAGATTTTAATACACCACTCTCACAAAAAGATAGGAATACCAGAAAGAAACTCAACAAAGATACTCAAGAATTAAACCACACTATTAACCAACTCAGTCTCATAGATATTTATAAGCTAATGAACTCAAAAAAAGCACAGTATGCGTTCTTCTTCACTGTGCATGGAATGTTCTTCAGAACAGATCATATTTTAGATCACAAGCATCAATAAATTAAAAACAACAACAACAAAAACAACAGTGAAATAATACAAAGCTTCTTCTCAGACCACATGCTACAAAATTAGAAATTAATTACAAGAGGATAAGGAGAGAAAACCATACATTTGGAGGATGAATAACACCTTGCTTGAACATGAGTGTATAATAGAAGAAATAAAACACGAAATGAGAAAGTTTCTTGAAACAAATAACAATGAAAACACAATTTACCAAAACCTCTGGGAAACAGCCAAAACAGTAATCAGAAGTCAATTTTTAACAATAAGCAAACACATCAAAACACAGGGAAAAAAATGACTATTTACTCTCTAACCCAACATTACCAACAAATTGAAAAAGCCCCAAACCCCTGAAATTATAAAAATTAGGGCAGAAATAAATAAAACACAAAAGAGAAAAAACAATTGAAACCATCAGCAAAACCAGGAGTTGGGTCTTTGAAACGGTCAATAAAATCAACAAAACACTAACAAAACTAACAAAAGAAAAGAAGGAAAAGACACAATTAATACAAATAAGAGATGAAATGGGCAATATCACAATGGAATCAACTAAAATAAAAAGGCTAATAGTGGAAAATTATGGAAAAACTATACTCAAACATATATAAAAACCTAGAGGAAATGGACAAATACTTCACAATTCACAAACTTTGTTTTCTGGCACAAATTAAAAATGAGCACCTGAACAGACCCATTACAAAAGAAGAAAGTGAAAATGTAATAAAAAAATTTCCAACCAAAAAAAGCCATGGATCAAATGATTTTACAAGTGAATTTCATCAAATATTCAGAGAAGAACGGTCAATAACTCCACATAAATTATTTCAGAAAATAGAAAAAGATGGAATTCTCCCAGACTCATTCTATGAAGCAGACATATCCCTGATGCAAAAAACTAGGTAAAGACACTACCAAAATAGAAAACTATAGGCCAATATCTCTCATAAACAGAGATACAAAAAT
>NW_006399896.1:2204242-2227961 GCF_000299155.1 Elephantulus edwardii
TTAATCCTCTCTACGATGAATCTGTTTGTTTTCTTGGCAGTCCATGGTACATTCAATACTCTTCTCCAGCACCACAGCTCAAAGGCGTCAATTCTATTCTTAGAAAGCCATAAAGAATCAGCAAGAAAACTATTGTACATAGGTGACCAATTCAGCAAAGTGACAGGATACAAGATCAGTATACAAAAAGGCAATTGGATTTCTCTACAGTGACAAAAAGACTACGGAACTGGAGCTAAGAAAAACAATACCCATCACAATAGCTAATCACAAGATTAAATACTTGGGAATAAATCTATCTAGAAACACAAAGGATATATTCAATGAAAATGACAAAACATTACTATAAGAAACAAAAAGAAACCTGGAGAAGTGGTAGAATATGCCTAGCTCATGAATAGGAAGATTCAATATTGTGAAAATGACAGTACTATTAACAGCAATTTACACATTCAATGCAATCCCAAAACAAATACCAATTCCATTCTTCAATGAAATTAAAAAAGCAATCTCCAATTTCATTTGGAATGGAAAGAGACTCCAGATAAGGGCAGTACTCCTTAAAAAGAGAAACAAGTAGACTGCTTCTTGGAGGGAAGGATTTTGAAGCTCTGTCTGATATACTTTAGGCACGTTTCAAGGAGGGCCCAGTCCTTGAAGAGGGACATCCTTCTTGGAAGGGTGGAAGGAGAGCACAAGTGAAGAAGATTCTGGATGAGATGAATTGACTCAGTGACTGGGGTGTGGGGGTTGGTGTGTTAAAGGCAATGAAGTTGACTCAAGATAGAACAGGGTTCAGGGCTACTGTACATAGGGTTGCTATGAGTCACAAATGACTCAACAGGACTCAATAGCACATAACAAAAATAGCAACATTGTACTGTCAGATTTAGTAATTTATTTTTTCCCTTTGGAATTAAATTTTTATATATGTGGTTAGAATTATATTTCTATCCACTAGAAATTATCTAATCAATTAAAGTACTGAATTTGGCAACTCTGGTGGGACACTCCCCCTCCCCCGAACAATTTTAAATCTATACATAAGTTGAGCAGAGTACTAAGAGTTCTCATACATCTACACACAAAGTTTCTCTTCTTATTAGCATCTTACATCAGTACTTTATAATTCTTACAATTAAGCCAAACACTTTTAAATAAGCCATAGATAAAGTCATAAGGGAAGTAAATAAAAATAACATTATTTATAGGAGCCATTGAATCAAGTGTGACTCATCAGCGACCCTATTAACAAAATACTTTAAACTTGTTCTATCCTGTGCCATTCTCACATTTCCTGACACACAAGAGCTTACTGCAGCAGTCCCATGTCAACCCACCTAGTTGAGGGTCTTCCTCCCTTTTGCCCACCCTTTCAAGCATCATGTCCTTCTCCAAGGAGTAGCACCTTTTAGCAACATGTACAAAGTATGTGAGGTGAAGCCTCATCATTCTTGCCTTGAAAGAGCACTCTGGTTGCACCCTCTTCAAGATAAATCCCTTTGTTCTCTTGGTCATCTATACGATATTCAGTGCTCTTCTCCCACCATGGTTCAAGGACATCAGTTCTTTTCTTGTCATCCTTATTCATTGCCCAGTTCTCAGATGCATGGCAAGTAATTGGAAAGGTTATGGCCTGAATCAGACACACCTTCAAACTGTCTTCAAACTGACATCACTACTCCTCAATATTTTGGATAAGTCCCTAACTGCAGGTATTCCTAATGTATCCTTATTTTCAGTGTCTCCTTATTTCCTGATTGCTGGTATCAAGGGTCTTAATTGTGGATCCAAGCAGGATGAAACTGTTTACAGTTTCAATTTCCTTTCCATCATGATGCTTCCTTTCTGTCTGTTTTCATGACATTGAGATGAAATCCATACTGAAGGTAGAATTCCTTGATCCTCTGCAACAAGTGCTTCAAGTCCTCCTCACTTTCAGCAAGAAGATTATTTCGTCGCATAAAACAGGTTATTATGAGTGTCTCTTTAATCCTGATGCCACAGTCCTCCTCATAAAGTAAACAAAACAATAGAGAAAATCAATGAAGCAGAGTGTCAACTTTTTATTCATTTAGGATTTCCATGACAAAATGTTAGGTAGTTTGTAAGAACAGAAATAAACTGTTTTTGTTGTTGTATACCATCAAGTTGGAACCAACCCATAGCTTACTTTCCTGTGGCTGCAGATGCTCAAAGTTTCAAAGTTGAACAGAAGGTGCTTCAGCAAAAAGAACATGCTTGTTCCCTTAGAGTACTGGTTTGATCTGGATGGATAAACCAAAAATTGACTATCTAAAATGGAAATATTGAGGTCTGAGGCACAAAGTATCTAGTTTACTTGCTTTCACAAATGCAGATATTAGTAAGATGATTGTAGGGGGGAAATCACTCCACAATATAACTGACAAAATATAATGTAAATGAAAGATTGCATAAAACACAATGTACATGCATGAAACACAATGTACATGAATTTTACAAATATTAATATAAAAATTCACAATGTCAGAAGACATATGTGTTGTGTCTGTGCTAGGGAAGAATCATTCCTAGTTTCTTCATGCTTCTGGTAGTTTCAGGAGTTTCTTGGCATTCTTTGTGTTATAGATGCATCTTCTTGTGTGTCTTCCTTTTCCTTTTTTAAGGGCATCATTCAGATTGGATTGGGACCCACTCCATCTACTTCATGGCAACTAATAACATCTTCAAAGTTTGCAGTATGGTGAATAATTGATGTGGTTTTCTAGCCACAGCTTTGTCACTCTCACCACAAGTCTTAGTAGTGTGAATGACATGTAGATACTAACCTGGTCATTTTTGCCATTCCACCATATTTAAATTGAGCCATGGCAGAGGTAAAAATGGTACTCTCATTACCATCAAAATAGATAACTACTAAGATAGAAGTCCAGAAGAGGAAGGAAAGAGGGCAGGAGGGCAGAAGGTAGGGAGGGAGGAAATCACTAGGATAACAGAGTTTGGAAGGTGAAGGAATTAGGAAAGGTCCAATGAGAACCTGAAAAGATAGGGTAATATTAGGCATAGATCAATGGTGATTAATTTTATAAAACGCAATGTACATGAGTGATCATTTGAAACACAATATGAATGTAGGAATGTATTAAATGTAATACACATGATGAATATTAATTTTGTATGCAAACCAATATAAAAGAAAAACGAAGTAGGGTGAAAAAAGAAGAGGAAGAGAGTATAGTACATTCTCTGGGCTTGAAATCACTGTGCTGACAGGAAACAGAGCTCGTGACACTTGACACAGACATAGCTGTGGACTCCCAGCCTAAGAAAGAGAAAGCTGAGTGTTTGTTAATAGAATAGTTGCCTTTACTTAGTAGAAGGGGTGTATCTGTTGAGGAGGTTGGTTTGCCCGTTCACAAAACTACAGCTGAACACCTTTATTATTGGTGAAATGGGGTGTCACTGGCATTTATAAAGTGACAGTGTTGAAGAGCTTTGTAACAATTGTCCAAAGATGCAGGGGTCAAGGCCAGCAGGTTAAGAGCCAGTATAATTGAGAAGAGGCTGTCCTTTCTGAAGAAATGCCATTCTTGAACCTGAACTGCAACTTGTTACTCCTATAATAAGCCCTATAATTATGAGTACTGTCTGATTTCTTTGTGGCCATTGTAGCTATCAAATTCAATAGAGAAGCAGTGAGTGGTGTGTGAAGGACTGTTAATGTTAGAATATGTTGAAAAGATTGGAGCCTGGAGTGTGGGAACATATATGACCACATAGAAATTGGTTTTGTGATGCTGCTGTTGCTGTTAATATAGATTATTTCCCCCTGTAGAGAGCTATGATGTCTTAGTGATAAGGAGTTGTACCGCCAACTCAAAGACACACAGTACCTTTGAATTCATCTGCAGCTCTGTGGGAGAAAGATGAGAAATCTCCTCTAATGTGATTTGCAGCCTCTGAAAACCACTGGAAGGTCAGCTATGAGTTGGTTCTGACTTGAAGATACACAACAATAACATTCTCCCTTGTGACATTAGTGGAGATCAAATGCCATTACCTTTACAACGACACTCTTTTTACAAAGACCCTGTTTCCAAACCAGAATGTGATTTGTTTTAGCATATCTTTTTAGAAGACACCAATATACTATGTTAACCTTTTAAAAAGCTTGAACAACATTGACAAGAGATGGGCAAATCTGAAAAAATGGAGAGAAAGAGAGAAGATACAAATTAAAAATTTCAGAAATGAAACACTGTAAGTGCTAAAAAAAACCCATGTATCACTACAAACTCTTGTAGCTTTCAAAGAATATTAATAAGATTATTGTAATTATATTACAAAAAATACAAAGATTCCATTGTTGAAAAATATAAACTGTCGCATTCACTCTAATTGAAATACGTAATTTTAATATTTCTATAAATAGAGTTATTATTGTTGTTGTTAGATGCTATCAAGTTGAGTATGACCCATAGTGACCCTACAAAAAACAGATATGAATCCTATTTTATCCTCTGCCATTCTCACACTTCCTGACATACTAGAGCCCGTTGTGGTAATCAGTGTCAGTCCACCTGATGGAGGGTCTTCCTCTCCTTTACTGATCCTCTAACTTTCCAAGCATTATGTCTCTTTCCAAGAAATAACCCCTCCTAGCAAAATTACCAATGTATGTGAGGCAAAACTTCATTATGTTTGCCTCCAAAAAGCATTTCAGCTGCACCCTCTCCAAAACATATTTGCTTGTTCTTTTGGTCATCCATGATTCAGTGCTTTTCTCCAACACCAGAGCTCAAAGGCATCAGTTCTTCTTCTGTCATCCTTGTTCATTGTCCAGGCCTCAGACGCATAGCAAGTGATCTGAAAGACCATGGCCTGAGTCAGATTTAATAATTCCTCCTCAATAAACTGAATTATTCATACATTGTTGGTACAAATGTTGGTCCACCCACTCTAGAAAAGCTTGGCAGATTCTTATAACAATGATTACATGACTTCCAATTTTACTTCTGAATATTTATCCAGAGAAATGAAAACATACCAAGTGCTAAGCATGCACATACAAACGATACATAACTATTTATAGCCATTCTTCAATCTGGAAACAATTTAGATGATTCTCACAATGTGAGTGATTAAACAAACTGTGCTATATCCATACCATGGGAAGTTGGTGTCAGGTGCCATTTAGCTGACCATGACTCATAGCCTCCCTACGAACAACAGATTCACACCTTGCTCCTGTGCCGTCCTATCACTGACATCCTCTAGTACATTGTTAAGGTCACTCTGTCAATCCATCTTACTGAATTGTCCTTTTTTTGCTGACTTTTCTAAGCATTATGTCTTTTTCCAAAGATTGGACCCTCATCATAACATGCTTATGTTATTAAGAATGTGCGATGCTGTTTCATCATCTTTGCCTCCACGAAGTGCCCTGGTTGCATTTTCCTCAAGACAAATTTGTTTTCCATTTTGACAGTTCATGGTATAGTCAATACTCTTTGCCATCAACGCAGTTCATAGCTATCAATTCTTCTTTGGTCCCTCTGTTTCATTGTCCAACTTTCAGATGCATAGCAAGCAATTGAAAATACTATGGTTTGAATCAGCCATATCTTATCTCCTGCTCTTTAACTCTTTGAAGAGATCCACGAAAACAGATTTTTCTAAAATAAAATGTATTTTGATTTCTTACTTGCTGTTGCCATGAGTGTTGATTGTAGATCCAACTAAAGTTAAGTCATTGAAAACTTTAATCTTTTCTCCATTTATCATGATATTGCTTATTGGAATACCAAGCACTACTCAACAACACAACAACAAAAAAGAAAATAAACCATTGATACATATAAATAAAAATAACAATGTGGGGGGGAATCTAAACCCTACCCTAAAAGGTTATTTACTTACTGGTTTTCTATTTAGGTAATAAATATTCTGAAAGGGATGAAATTACAGAAATGGAGAATAAATTAGTGTTTGGCAGGGGTTGAGATAAGGGTGTGGGTGATTGTGGGGGTCCTCGTGGTCATGTAAATGTTCTGTATCTTGACTATACCAATGTCAATATACTGTTTGTTGTATTGTTTGCATGATATTACCATTGGGAAAAACTGGTTAAAGGACATAGGAGATGGCTCTTTGCATTGTATCACATATCAATCTACAATTATGTCACAATTTTAAAAAATATTATTTTAAAAACAATGTACTTAATTGAAGCAGATGAGGGAGAGAACAGTTTAAAAGTGATATGTTGTTGTTGTTATGTGTCGTCGAGTCGTTTGCGACTCATAGCGACCCTATGTACAACAGCCCTAAACCCCGCTCTATCCTGTGCCAATAGCATTGCCTTCTAACACACTCATCCCGATTACCCCAGTCACTGAATCAATCCACCTCATAGAGGGTCTTCCCCTCCTGCGCTGTCCCTCTACTCTACCCAGAATGACGTCCCTCTCCAAAGATCTGTCTCTCCTTGCAACATGTCCAAAGTATGTCAGACGAAGCCCCAGAATCTTTGCCTCCAAGGAGTAGCCTGGTTTAACCCTCTCTAGGATGGCTCTGTTTGTTTTCTTGGCAGTCCATGGTACATTCAATACTCTTCTCCCGCACCACAGCTCAAAGGCGTCAATTCTCCTTCTGTCCTCCCTAGTCATTGTCACATGATAACATATTATGATTATCACAGGAATCCAGAATTACGGTTGCATAGTGGAGTGCATTTGAGGCAGGGGGGTTTGGTGGGGACAGGGTTGGGGTCGGGGGGATTGAATACCAATGAAGAAGTTTATCTTTTGCTTTTCAAAGAGAGGAGACAACTGGGAGGAGTGGGGGTTAAAGAAAAAAGTGCAACAATGAATGAATGAAAATCCAAAATCTCTATAAATGTTTATTAAAATTAATAAAATAACTTTTAAAAAAAAAAATCCTGAAGCATACAAGCTTAAAAATCTCTACTAAGAAACAGTGCTTTGAAGAGACAAATATAGATGGCACTCTGGTGACGCAGTGGTTAAGTGTTTGGGTGATAACCAAAGCTACTCCCTGAGAACAATCTACTTTTGTAAAAACATTTACAGCCTTGGGAACAGTATGAGACAATTCTACTTTGTCCTATAGGGTCACCATTAATTTTTTGGTAGGCCATTTATATACAAATACTGAGAACTTTTTTGAACCATTTAAAATGGTAAAGAAGTTAGTACACAGTACATTTTATATGTTATTCAGAATGGGAATTTGTCTCACAAATAATTAGATAAAAAGAAATAAAACCTAACTAGATATAAACAGAAATTGAAATTTTACTAGAAATTTCTCCCTTTCAATCTTCTAAGTATTCTTAGGATTGAATTGAATTATCTCTAAGTCCTGTTCAGTTAAGCTCCTAATATGCTATAATTAATTCTGTTAATTAAATTTTGTTGAGAGATCAGTGTGTGTGCAGGTAGGCAATAATTGTTGGGAAAAAGGGTACAAACATCTTAAAACTATTTTTTTTTGTAATAAAGATATAGGGACCCTTATTCACTGTTGGTGGGAGTGTAAAATGGTGCAACCACTGTGGAAGGCAGTATGGTGCTTTCTCTAAAAGTTGCAAATAGAGATGCCATTTGACCCAGCAATTCTACTACTGGGAATATATCCCAAAGAGACCATAACTGACATCCACGCAGATATATGCACACCCATGTTCAGTGTGGCTCTGTTCACAATAGCAAGGAGTTGGAAACAACCCAGGTGCCCATCAACAAATGAATGGATAAAGAAGCTGTGGTATATTCACACAATGGAATGCTACGCTGCATTGAAAAATGAGGAACTCATGCAATATTATTCAAAATGAGTGAGCCTGGAGGACATTATGCTGAGTGAAATATCTCAGATGCAAAAGGACAAATATTGCATGGTGCCACTGTTGTAAAATGGGACTGATATCAGGGTTGGGGTAAGACTGAGAAAAACTGGATAAATTGTGTATACTGCACTGAATCAGATGAGATAGTAAATAATTTAAAAACGATGTGTGATAAGGTTTTACGGTTATCACAGGGGTCCACAATTAAGGTTGCATAGTGGAATGTACTTGGGGCGGTGGGAGGGGTGCGGGGGAATTGTGTACCAGGGAAGGAGTGTTTCTTTTACTTTTGAAAGAGAGGAGCGAACTGGGGTGGGGGGGGGCGATGAGCGGGTAGAGAAGTGCAGCAGTGAATGAATGGAAATCCAAAATCTCTGTAAATGTTCATTAAAATTATTAAAAAACAAAACAAAAACAAAAACAAGAATGTTTGACCAAAAACAATTTAAAACAAAAGATATAGGGAGCTCTGATGGCCTAGTGGCAAGAAGCTGCATTGCAATCCCTAAGGCACTTGGTTTGAGGCCTCCAGCTGCTCCATGGGAGAAGGATGGGCAATCTGCTCTTGTGCAATTAACGGCCTCTGAAAACCAGCTGAAAGGTCAGCTATGAGTTGGTTCCAACAATATGGAATATAATAACAACAGAGATATAGTTTATTTAAAAAAACATTGGTTTATATGTCATCATTTAGATACCTTCTGTTTCATTCAATTAAAAATGATCAATACCAGTCCATTTCAGCTCCCTTATACCTAAGACACTAACCTCTACAAGTTCCATTTCATTTTTGGCAACTTCCAATATTATTAGTTTCATACTTTGAACATTGCACATTTCAGTAATTAATGGAGGTTTGCAGCTATTCCTTCTTATTTTGAATCACAGCACATCAGTAAATGAAGGACCAGAAAGCTCTACTCCATCTGCGTCATTATGGTCAGCTCTGCATCTGAGAAGGTAGATCTTCTCCAGTCATATTTTTTAGTTCCTTCTAAACTGTGGGCTCATCTTCTAGCCCTATATTAGAAATGGTTTCACTGGTATTCATAAGCCTTTCACTGTTTAATTTCCCCTGAATTAGAGTGCTAGGTCCTCCTTCCTAGTCTGTCTTTATAGTTTGCTCTGAAACTTGTTTACCATTGACAACCTTCTGGCATTCGAAATATCAGTGGGATAGCTTCTTGTATCACAACAACTCATCACAGTAAGACAAACTGACAGAGCAGTGGTGGAAATAAAAAACTCATTAACACTAAAGAAACATTTCCTTTCTACTTCTTTGTTGTTTCCTTCTTTTCTTCCATCTTTCTTTTCTAAGCCACCTGGGAGTGCATTACAACCATAACCACTCTTCTCCCCCTCCAAGAACTTCTGTATAGATCTCAAAACAAAGATATTTTCTTAAATAATAATGTACGATAATCTGATTTAGAAACATTTACTTTAATGGAATAAATAAAAATAAATTCTAAAACCCCACGAGTACAAACCAGTTGCTGCTGAGTCAATTCTGACTGAGAGTTACCCCTTGCAATACAAACTAAAACTACTCTATATGATTCTTTAGGTTGTAATCTTTAGAGTAGCAGATGACGAGAACGTTCTTATATGGTGTCACTGGGTTGGTTCAAGCCACCACCCTTTATGTTGGAACTCATTTACCTAGATCTATACTCAATACCCATGATAGTAGCAGTCAAGAAACTAAAAGATGTGTTGCATCAGAAACCTTTGCTGTCATGACCTTTGCAAAGTGCTAAAGAGCAATGATAACAGTTTAAAGACTAAGGTGTGCTTGATCTGAGATATGGCATTTTTAACTGCTCGTTATGCACCTGAAAGTCAGGAAGTGAATAAGGGAGACTGAAGAGGAATCTGTGCCTTCAAATTGTGGCATTAAAGAAGAATACTAGCTTTCCTATGTTCTAAAGAACAAGCATGTTTGTCTTGGAAGTCCTATCAGGTTGCTTCTTAGAGTCAAGGATAGTGAAACTCTGTCTTACATACTTTGGGCATGTTGTCAGGAGGGTCATCCTTAGAAAGTGGACATTTTTTTTAAAAAAATTATTACTATGTTGGGAAAAGTGAGGGTTAGGGAAAGAGGAGAAGATCCCTAACAAGTTGGATTTACACCAGGACTGTAAAAATGGGCTTGGTGATGTTGGAGACCTTGAAGATTAAACAGGATAGGGAAAGGTTCTGATCTGTTCCTATGAGGCATCGTCACCTAGATGTACACAACAACAACAAGATTGGCATAAAGACAATTCATATCTGTAGTAAGGTATTTGGATAATTATGGAAAAAAGGAGGACATACATTAAATTATTAACTTGAATTATTTTAAGGAAAAATGTGCTGTATGCATATTTCTGTACTTTTTACTTCTTAGACAGCATGGGTTTCTTTTTTAAGTTTTGGGGTTTTGTTCTTTTTTTCCAATTGATTTTCATTCATTCATTAACATACAATAAGCCCTACAATATTACAACTGACCAATGTCCTTTTGTAATGAAAAGTAAGTACAATAACTCTCTGCAGAAAACTCAAGCAAGATCCACACCTCACTCCATGCACAAAAACGAACTCAAACTGGATCATGGACCTAGGACTAAAACCAAGAACTATAAATTTCATTAAAGAAAAGCTTGGAAGAATTTTAGAAGTCCTATTCCACAACATAAACTGTCTTCCAAGCATCCTGGAAAATATGCAAACAAGAAAGGATAAAATAGATGAATAAGACCTTCTAAGGCTATACACATGGATTTCACCTGATGGCATGCATAAGAATAAAATAGATTACATTTGTGGAAAGACTCGGTGGAGAAGCTCAATATCAGCAGTGAAAACCAGGCTGGGTGCTCATTGTGGGACAGACCACCAACTACTCATATGCAAGTTCAAGCTGAAGTTGAGGAAAATTAAATCAAGTCCACAGGAACCAAAATTTGATCTTTAGTCTATCCCACTCGAATTTCAAAACCATCTCAGGAACAGGTTTGAGGCCTTGAACACCAATGAGCGTAGACCAAATGAGCTCTGGGAGGATATCAAGAAAATAGTCCATGAAGAATGCAAAAGATCATTACAAAGGCTGAAGAAGAAGAAAAGACCAAGATGGATGTCAGATGAGACTCTGAATATTGCATTAGAGCACCGAGAAGCCAAAGCTAAAGGACAAAACTAAGAAATCAAAGAGCTAAACAGAAAATTTCAAAAGGCAGCTCAGGGACGACAAAGCAAGATACCATAATGAAATGTTCAGAGAGCTGGAGTCAGAAAATCAAAAGGGCCAAACTCACTTAGTATTTCTTAAGCTGAAGGAGCTGAAAAACAAATTCAAGCCACGGATGGCAATACTTAAGGATACTTTGGGTAGAATGTTGAATGATCCATGAAGTATCAAGAGAAGATGGAAGCAATACACAGAGTCACTGTATCAGAAGGAATTGGCTGACACAGAAGAATTTCATGAAATGACATATGAGCAAGAGCCTATGGTGATGAAGGAGAAAGTTCAAATTGCTCTGAAGGAGTTGGCAAAAAAAGGCTCCAAGAGTTGACGGCACACCAGTTGACATATTTCAACCAACAGACACTAGCCTGGATGTGCTCACTAAGTTGTGCCAGGAAATCTGGAGGACAGCCAGCTGGCTGACTGGAAAAGATCAATATTTGTTAACATTCCAAAGAAAGGTGACTCAAAGGAGTGCAGAAATTATAGAACAATATCATTAAAATCACATGCAAGCAAGATTCTGCTGAAAATTATCCAAAAACGTTTGGAACAATATGTCAACAGAGAACTGCCAGATGTGCAGGCTGGATTTAGAAGAGGTCCTGGTACTAGGGATATTATATCTAATGTTAGATGGATCTTGGCAGAAAGCAGAGAATACCAGAAGAATGTGCTTCATTGACTATGCAAAGGCTTTTGACTGTGGATCACAACAAGCTGTGGCTGACTCTGAGAAGAAGGGGAATCCCAGAACATTTGATTATGCTAATGCGAAACCCTATAGGACCAAGAGGCAGTCATCAGAACAGAGCAAGGAGACACTACATGGTTCAAAATCAAGAAGGAGGTTCATTAGGGATGTATTCTGTCTCCATACCTTTTCCATCTGTATGCAGAACAGATCATCCAAGATGATGGGCTGTATGAAGAGGAATGTGGCATGAGGATTGGTGGAAGAGTCATCAACAAGCTGTGTTATGCAGATGGCACAACCCAGCTTGCTGAAACTGAGGAGGACCTGAAGTGCTTGCTGCAGAAGATCAAGGACTGCAGCCTCCTATATGGATTGAAGCTCACTATCAAGAAAACAAAGATTCTCACCACTGGGCCAATTGGCAGCATCAGTATGGATGGTGAAGAGATTGAAATAGTTAACAGTTTTAGTTTACTTGGCTCCACAGTCAACACTCTTGGTAACAGCAGCCAGGAAATCAGGAGACGAATTGCATTGGGAAAGTCATCTGTGAGGGACCTCTCAAGAGTACTGAAGAACAACGGTATCAGGCTGGAGACCAAGGTGCACCTGATCCGGGCTATAGTCGTCGCAATTACATGCTGTGCATCAGAGAGTTGGACAGTGAATAGGGTCGATAGAAAGAGAATTGATGCCTTTGAGCTGTGGTGCTGAAGAAGAGTATTAAATATATCATGGACTGCTAGGAGAACAAACAGGTTTGTCTTGGAGAGGGTGAAGCCAGGATGCTCCTTGGAGTCAAGGATTCTGAGGCTTCGTCTGACATACTTTGGGGATGTTGCAAGGAAGGACTGGTCCTTGGAGAGGGACATCATGTTTGGTAGGGTGGAGGGGCGGAGAAGGAGAGGAAGACCTTCAATGAGATGGATTGATTCTGTGACTGGAGTGGTGGGAATACGTGTGTTTGGGATGGTTAGGTTGGCACAGGATAGAATGGCATTTAGAGTTCTTATACATAGGGTTGCTATGAGTTACAAGCGACTCGATGGCACATAACAACAAGAAACAAGAAGACTCAAATCCCTACGCACATCCAAAAACTTCTCTAACAGGGTAAAAATGGAAGTCACAGACCTGGAAAAAAATATTTGATAATGACATGTCAGACAAGGAACTTATATCTAGAATTTATAAAATACTCGAGCACCACAAGATAAAGGTAAATAGCCCAATTGAAAAATGGGCACAGGATATGAACAGAAAAGTCACCAAAGAAGACATTCAGAGGGCCAACAAGCACATGAAGAAATGTTCAAAATCCCTAGCTCTAAGAGAGATGCAAATCTTATGAGATATCATCTCACCCCAGTAAAAATAGCAAAATTTAACAGAACAGCAAACAGCAAATGCTGGCGAGATTGTGGAGAAACTGGAACCCTTATTCACTTTTGGTGGGAGTGTAAAATGGTGCAACCACTGTGGAAGGCTGTGTGGCACTTTCTCAAAAATTGCAAATAGAAATACCATTTGACCCATCAATTCCACTACTGTGAATATACCCTAAAAAAACAATGTAAACACCACCCAAGCAGATATATGCACACCCATGTTTATTGTGGCTTTGTTCACAGTAGCAAAGAGTTGGAAACAAGCCAAGTGCCATCAACAAATGAATGGGTAGAGAAGCTCTGGTATATTCACACCTTGGAATATTAATGCTGCATTGAAAAACAAGGAACTCATGAAATAGTACATAAAATGGGTGATCCTGGAGGACATTAAGCCGAGTGTAATATCTCAGTCACAAAAGGACAAATACTGCATAGAGCCACTGTTTTTTAAAATGGGACTGACATCAGGGCTGAGGGAAGACTGAGAAAGAGGGGATAAATAATGTATACTGCATTGAAACATATGAAGGAGAGAACTGGTTAAAAGGGATATATGATTAGGTATTATTGTCATGACAGGAGTCCAGAATGAAGAATGCACAGTGGAGTGAACTTAAGGAGGAGGGATTGTGTAACAGTGAAAGAATTTTTATTTTACTTTTCAAAGAGAAGAACAAATTGGGGTGGAGGGGTGTTGTGGACAGGGAGAAAAGTACAACAATGAATGAATGGAAACCCTACGTCTCTGTAAACTTTCATTAAAATGAATTTTAAAAACTTAAAAAATTTAAAAAGTAAGTACAATAAAGGTTTTGAAAAGAAAAACATTCAGAAATTGCTCACAGATCTAATTAATGATTTAATACAAAGTTCTGAAACACCAGAAAAGGAGACCATTACTTGGCATATAGTAAGTATTCCATTATTGAATGAATGAATAAATGAAGTACAATTATCCTTGCCAAATAGAAAGCTCATTTTCACTGAGGAAATTGCTTCTATATTTTTTAAAGCCAAGATGAATTTCACTGAACTGAGAAGAGAAGTAGATTTGGAAGGAAGTAAAAATCTCATTTTGGGGAAATAAAATTTGAAAAAGACTGTTTACAAGAAGGAAAATGAGGCTTTCTAGTTCAGTTTTAGGAAAAGTGTCAGCAAGTGTCCTTTCGAGTCTATTTGTTTCTCCTAAATGTCCTTCAGATTCTGTTTTCTGGACTCAATATGCTTGCCTCAGCCAGAACCTTCTTTTCTCTTGAGATGCTCTAAATGTTGCACTATGCCCTGTATCATAAGCAACTAAACCATAAAATATTCCAATAAACATCCCTTTTTTCTCCTCATTTTCCCTGAATTACTTGAATCTTGTGATGTACTTTTACTTCATAAGACCCCAAACCAAGCTTCTAGTTAGTTCCAACTCATAGCAACCATAATAACCAGGTTATTAAACTCTGGAAGAGGAGACTAGTCTTTTTTCCCCCCCTGGGGATACCTGGCTCATTCAAACTGCTAATCACTATAGTTAGCATCAATATACATTATCCACAATGCCGCCAGGGTTCTTTTTTTTTTACCCTATATTGTTGCTGTTATGTACTGCAGAGTCAGAATTGACTCAGCTGTCTCGTGGGTTTTCAGAGACTGTAAATCACACAGGAGATTGGTCTTCTTTCTTCTGCAGATCAGCTGGTGGATTTGAACTGTGTAACTCCTTACCACTGGGCCACCAGACCTCCCTGTAACCATACATAGCCCATGAAAGACGTACATTATCATTTCAATTCTTGCAGCCTCCAAATGGTCCCTTCTGATGAATTATCTGTTTTAGAAGCATCTGACTAAAATTTTCCTTAAAGCCACATTTTTACTGAGTGGAGATGAATTCTCATCTCTCTCCATTTCTCATCCTGAATCATGGTCCCCTTTCTCTTCTAATTGTAGCAATTCTTTGAAGTCAACTCCTCAGGGAACCTTACCAAAGACCTGGGACTTGTGGTCATTTTAGAATTCAAGGGCCAGGCATTGAAAACAAGTAAGGATCATTGCTGAGCCCTGGGCCTCTCTCCCTCCTAGAGCAACCTGGCTATCACCTTCAACCACGCACATAACCGAGCAGGAAAATGCAAGCTATTCTCACTCCTTTTTACCCTAAACAATTCTTTAAACCTGGGCTTGGGAAACCTGTGGGTGCTTCACACTTTCTCAGATGTTTATTTGTGCCTGAGTGAGGAGAAATGATACGGGATTCCTTGGAAGAAATCTGGCCATGCCAGCAGACGGTCTGAGGCTGTGGGGTCTTATAACTGGAGACCAACAGTGAACACCCTTTAGAAGTTGGAAACTAACCACGTGCGTCTCAGTGAAGGCTGGCTCAGCAGCATCGCCTGTGAGCTTAACGTTCCACGTGGGAAGTAGTATATTTGTGGTTGGAGACTTGTAATTAGATTGTGAGCATTGCTATTGATGAGGCAAGATGCCAGCAACTGGGTGGCATGGATGAGACCTTAGCCCAGAGCTTATAGTGTGTGTGGACTTCAAAATCTCAACTCTAGAGGCTCATTTTCCCCAAGTCAAAGACAAACACCATGGAAGAATTGAAATAATCACAGGAATGGGGAAAATGATACTAGAGTGACCAGACATCTGAGGGAAATGCAGACACTTATAATGACTTGACCTCATTCATGTACTTATAATACATTTTTTCGACCACACAGCAGCTTACTGGGATGTGGATTTTAACAGACTACACTACTGGCACAATAAGATTCACAAAGTTGACTGTTCACTAAACATACTGGAGCCCCTTTGTAGTAGGGACTCTGAGGAGCAGGGCCCATACCCTCTTTACGGGTACACTGAATGTTCTGTACTCTTAGTGTATACAATTGCTTTGTTACAGGAAATATGATTTCACCAGTGGCTTGGGCAAATTTTTACTTGTTTTCATAACAGGATGGTGGTCTTGTGGTAACAAGCTAAGGTGCAGTTTAAATGACACATGGTTCAAATCTACCAGCTGCTCTGCGGGAGAAAGATAGGCAATCTCCCCTCATGAAATTTACTGCCTCTGAAACCTGAAGGATGTATGAGTCTTTTCCAACTTGATAGTAAACAACAACACAATTGTATTAGTGCTTTTGTACCATAATCTCATGGATTGATATTTACTTAGGAAAAAGAATACACATTAACAATAAGTGTTAGGAAGTCTAGGTTACTTAGAGTTTAGGTTATGATTCAGTATGAATAAGTGGGTCTCTCCCCACTTGCTGTTTCTCATCTTTAGTATTTCTAATCTAAGATTAGATTCTGTTTCTGTTGAGTAGCACATTTCCTGAGGGGAGACACTAGATTCAATGAACACTGACTAAATATATTAATGGGTATGTGTGTGTGTGTGTGTTGATAGTTCAGAAGTTTGGTTAGTGTTTTCTGATAACTCTGAATTGAAATTATCTGAATTTTATAAGCAAGGAGCTCTGGTGGCACTGCGCATGGAGTAATTGTGCTAACCCAAAGGTTATGCTTCTTTGGTGATTTGAATCCACCAGCAACTAACATAAGGGAGAAAGATGAGCAACCTTTTTTGTGCTATATTTAGCCTCAAAAATCCACTGGAGCTACTAGTTCCAGCTTTACTACACACACACACACACACACACACATATATATATACACACACACACAGACAGAGAGAGACAGAGAGGCAGAGACAGACAGACACTGACCGAGAGAGACACAGAGAGAGAAAGAGAACGTCATGATCACCTTCTCTTCTTACTTATTTAGAATAGATCATTAGGAGTTTGCTATATTTTATCCACATTTTTTCCTAATGTAAGCTGCTAAGGACAGAAATAATCCATCTGTATGCTATGAATAATGCACCATGTGTGTGGAGAGCATGTGCAGACCCTAAGATGCTTGTAAGAGGTGAAGCTTTCTGTAAAGATGTCCCAGTCGTTACACAGAAACACTCCCACACCTTCTGGAGAGTTAGCAAGATGGGTGGGAGCCCATTTTTAAGGAAATCTTAATTTCTGAGGGTGATATGAATGCAAGGAGTCAAATCGTCAACAATCCATAGCTTTTGCACTGTCTCTTTGATGACAATGTGGCTTTTTAACCAATCCCACATGTTTCTGCAACAGGGGAAGAAAAAAAAATAAAAACCACCATCAAGAAAAATAGAAATTAAGCTGAAGAGCAAATTATTTTATCCAACTTTCAAACTGTCATTTACATTATTTTGAACATCAGTGTATTTGTTTGAGCTGTTAATTTGGTTTTAGACTATATACCTAGGGAATAGGCTATATTTAACCAGATAAGATGGGAGTTTACTTGGAGAGTTTAAAACTCAACGAGCTGAACATTGATCTTGACTTTACTAGGAACCCTAATTTTATTTTCAACCAGAACTCCAACTGAATGCTAGGGCCATGTGGATTCTACTTTCAGATGACATATGGTGATACATGCACCGAGAACATATCAAATCCGGTCTCATTGCAGTAAACAGAAAGATTGCACCAGTGTTTGTACCAGTGTTTACAGCAGCAGAGAAAATAACCCTGGCTTTCGTTATAAGAAAATAAACCTAGACCAATTTTTCACTAAAAAAAAAAAATAAAAAAAAATTTTGCTCTTTCTTTCCACCTACGTGCTTTGGTACTGTTGTTGACACAGACACAGCCATCATAGCATTAAATAGTCAAGGAGCTTGTTTACTAACTACCTCAATTTACACCTCATAGAAATCTTGGTTTGGTCTCTTAGGAATGGCTCTTTTTAACCTAGTGGACAAGGAAGTAAATACGATAGCTGTTAAAAAAAGAACACATTTTAATGGAAAAATGAGGTATTTTCCATTGTGGTAAAATGCCTTTGTTCAATCATAAAATTGCTCAAAAGAGGAAGTAAAAAGAGGAACATCTATTCATTTGTTTTAACGGGAGCCCATAAAATGAGTTCTTGTGAAAGCCTGCTGCGGTTGGTAGATGCCTTCTATTTGGTTCCAGCTCATAGAGACCCTGTGTCTCCTGGAATGAAACACTACCTGATTCTGCACTGTCCTCACAATCATTGCTGTGGCTGAGCCAGTCTTTGCAAACACCGTGTCAATTTGTCACATTGAAAGTCTTCCTCTTTTTTTTTTTTTTTTGCTGACCCTACATGGTACAAAGCAGGATACCTTTCTCCAAGGATCAGCTCTCCTTAGGCCATGCCCAAAGTGCACACGGTGAAATATCACCATGCTTACTTCTTCCAAGACAGATTTGTTTGTTCTTCTGGTAGGCAGTAGTTGCTCTTTGTGCTAAGGCCAGCAGAAATCTATTTCAAAGAATAATGACTTCTTCCTGGCCTTCAAATATTGTATCATTTCCAGTGTATATTTACATAATGTTCTGAATTTATAAATACGATTATAGTAAAAATAATAGTGATGCTAAGAGTTTCAACATGAGATTGATAGAGCTTGAGGGAGAGAAAGAGAGAGAATGAATACTTTGCATATGTGGCTGTTCAAATGACAGGATCAGAGAGTCTCTTAAGATGAGAACTTTCCTTTTGTGGACAAGTAATCAATACCAGAGCAGGATTCTTCTGGCCGGACATTACTAAAATATTCATTGCCATTGAGTCAGAATCAACTCAGAGCTGACTTGCCAATGGATTTTCAAAGGCTGTCAATATCATGGGAAGAAATTGCTCATCTTTCTCCCTTGGAACAGGTCGTGGATTTGAACTGCCTGCATTTGGTTTGACAGCACAATTCACTATAGACTAGTCCATCAAAGTTCTCTCACGAAATGTCAAATGTTAATTTCTTGATAACATGTTACTTTTTAGTAACTCCTGTAGGACAGAAATACACATGGACATTCATGTTGGAGTACATCCATGTAAGAGGAAAGTATCAGATCAGACATAGTGCTGAGAGAAATTCTCCATGTTTACAATACTCACCATTGCTGTGTGTCATTGGACCAACTATAATTCATAGTGACGCTATGAACAACAGACAGAAATTTGGCCCTATCCTGCTTACTAGCTAAGAAATACTTTGACTATAGATTATGAATCACATCTGTTCCATTCAAAGAGGGCAGCTAAGTTTTGGGCTACAAAATGCTGAAAATCACTACAGAGATACCACCTACAGCATTCACCGAACAGTCTGCCACCAGCAATCACAGAAAAGCGGAAGAGAGGCAGACGTGGTCACTGCCCCGCTGGACATTATGGTCCTAACACTTCCAGTGAAGTAAGTGGCAAAGGTGTGAGGTGTTTGTTGTAATCTTAAAGTTCCTTTTGCAGACTTACAAAACTTGCTGAAGGCCGTTTTCTTTCTGTGCTAATATGCAGCACAATAATGGACATGGCAGTGTTGCCAAGCACCAAAGCGGCCTAGAGAAATGTGAAACCTTCCCCATCTTCCAGATAGGTAGGCTTAATTCTTTTATTTTCATTTTTCCTGAAAAAATTTTCTATGAATATCAATCTAAGGCTTTATATGGTGTTTCTGAAAGGAGAGAGAGTGGAGAACCCCTTAAAAAATCAATATACTTTAAAATGGTATGGAAACACAGCTTGGAATTGGGGGTCCCCAAAGGCAGTTTCTGGAGAACTCTGAAAGAAGGTCCACTCAGGAGATGTATTAAAAGCCAGTTTTCCCACTGCAATCCCAGAGGCATATGGTTCAAATTCACCAGATGCTCTGCTGGAGAAGGAGGGGCGATCTCCTCCTGTACCAGTCAGACCAGATTTGATGGTACACACACAAAATATAATAAAATAAAATATTTTAAAAAAATTAAAAAAGAAAAGCCACTTTTCCCTTAACAATGAACTTGTCACAAGCATACACACATGGCAAGTGATATATGCTGAGCCTTTTAAATGTGATTATTTTTCACTATCTAATTCAAACAACAACATATAAAAGAATGTAAAAACTCTGCAAGCAACTTTGATTATTGGGATCAGTAGTATATACTGAGCAGTTGGCCCATTTGCCTTTATAGTAATTTGAAAACTATTATCCTTACTTGTTTAGAAACAGAGGTTTTGCAAGATCAAATTCTCTACCAAAATCACTCAGGTGACAGAACAGGGAATCAGGCCTCAGGCTGTGGGCTGATTCATCCTATGCCAGGTTGGCTATGTCAGCTACACAGGGGCTATGTGCCAAGAACGCACTTCCTTCTCAGGACTCAAGTTAGGGCTGGGCACAAGGCAACTTTGCATGAGATATGGAAGGTGTGAATGATGCAGCTGCCATATAATCAGAAGGTCACTGTGAAAAAATGTAGGCACAATTGCAGTTCACCAATATTACTGTTGACTTCTTTGCTGTTCTGGTGTCCAGTTTGTCCTTGGTTTCTTCCATTCTGAGTCCCACTTGTCTTTTTGATTGTTGGCCCTGCTGATCTTCAGTGACTGCTGGTTCACAAGCAGGGACAGAACCAATCACCTCCAGTGTGTTTCTCTGCCTGTTCTCATACGTGTGTACCATTGAAACCCCTTCTTCAACACCACCTATATTCATACTGGTTCTGCTTTGTTCATCAGGCCTTTGCTTTTACAGTCTGTCAGACTCCAATATACCATCACACAGCACCTGTTAGAAGAGTGTGGCGATGAGGGGAAAAGATGGCTAGAGATAATTTTAACTCACTCGCTGGGAAACAGGCCTTCCAAAATCAAATGCTCATAGAACAAGGGTAGAGAACATACTTGCAATTAAACAGGAGTTAAGATGACCTTTTAATATTTTCATGTAACTTACTAGATCATAAAAAACAAACTCAAACCACTTGGCACTGAATTGATTCCAACTCAGAATAGCACCATATGTTTACAGTAGAACAATGCGAGATTTTGGCAGGAGATCATCAGACCGTTCTTTAGAGTGACTGAGTGGATTGTTGTAGTAGCTGATTGCTTGACCTCTTCTTCCACGTGACAGATTGCAGAGTGAAGCAATTTCTTGTTTGATTGTATCTTTAAGATGAGCTTAAATGAGTTGGTAAAATAAGTTGATAAAAAAAATCTCAATGGGGTAATATAAAAATGATGCATTTTTGATGTTGCAACTAAGGGTTTTTCAATAGCTTAGTCATAGATTATCTTTATGTGTTGCCAAACATCTGTGTGGTAAGCAAAACAAAACCCAATTCCAACAACAATAAATAATATTTTCTGCCATTAGCTAAGGAAAACATCTGAAGGGTAATATTATTTTTCTATTTTTCATTCATTTAGTGTCACATAAATTCAGATATCAACACATACACATTTTCCCATTCATTAAAACACACTGTTTCAGTTTTTAGTGTACTTTGACTGGAAACCAATTTTGCAAGGTTTGAGCTATTCAAGTAAAGTACTGAAATCTTGACCATAGGAAAAGTTAAGCATAGCCAATTGCAACACTTCTGAGTTTACCCTTTGCCATTGAGCACGTTCCTTGTGTTGTCTCCTTTGCACACTACCTATCCTGGGACTTTCCTGGGTTTCTCTGTCTTCTGCTTTTGGGGTAATATTGGTTTAACCACCAGAAGAACAACATTAGGAAGATTCAATTTTCTTATATGGTCACAACAACTTCTTTATTTAGGGGCCTTCTTGAGGGACTTACAGTGTCTCTGCTCACCTCCCTCTCATAAGTGCATTTTCTACCTTGAGTGAGAAAACATTTCCCAAAAGATTGGTCCTTATTTTCACTCTATTGATTAAAATTGCAAGAGCAAATATGAGATACTCCACTAAATTGGACTCTCTCATAGGCTACATCTATTTTTTGGGAGGGGTAGGATATATCCTCAAAATTACATTGATAAAACTGAGAGTAAAAATATTATTTATCTGACACTGAAATTGAACTACGCACATGCAGGTTATTTAACTAGACTCATATAAAAAGGTTGCTAACCTGATAACCTTTTTATTAACAATTTTTGCACCTCCAATCCCTAAGGTTTTTCACCTTCCAAATTCTGCACATTGACAACTGGATAGCTTACCAGAAGAGTTTCGGTGAGAAAGGTATTTGACTACTATCATCTGGATGGGATCCTTACTTGGTTACACCAATGTCCTTGTATTTCCTCCCTCTCGTTTACAAAGTCTCTAATCCTATTTCTCCCCCAACCCCCAATAATAAGCCTACTGTGTTCACATGTGAGTGGAGCTTTGGCAGTGTAATAAGGAATTTTGCTGCTAACCCCAAAAGCCACTCCTTTTTGATGGTTCAAATCCACCAGTAGTTAGCTCTTCAAGAGGATGAACACTCTCCTTCTATGCAATTTACAGTGTCAGAAACCCAGTGGAGGGTGAGCTATAAGTTGGTTCTTCTTTAGCAGCAATGAGTTTGAGTCTTGTCTTTAAATTTTGTAATTATTTTTATCTGTCAACCAAAAATCAAAGTCAAAATCACTGCCATGGAGTCAGAGTTGACTCATAACCAGTCAGTGAATTTTTCAGAAGCTATGAATTGCACAGGAAGAGATTGCCTGTATTTCTCCCTTGAGCTGTTGGTGAAGTGCAGTCAACCAAATGCCTTTATGTTGGCAGTGCACCCACTGTTGTTGTTGTTGATTGCCATCCAGTTGAGTACAACTCATAGCGACCTCATGAATAAAAGGCCTGAAGCTCTTCCACAACCATCACCATTTATCAAAGTTCACAAAGTTTCCAGAGACATGCTTTTTAGGAAGTAGATGCGACTCTTGCTTCTAGGCCATCAGAAATCCTTCTGTCAATAATAATTAAAAATCAAGACAAAACAAAACACCAAGAACATAATTGTGAAGGAGTCAGAATCAACTCATAGCTGACACTCCAAAAGATTTTTCAAGGCTGTAAATTGCAGGGGACAATATTTTCCAGTAAATATTTCATGATTTTTCTTGCTCTTTTGATTTAAAAACGGGTTGTAAAGTGAACTCTTTCAGTTTTAAATACATTAATATATCAAGGTTTCTCAGTTTTTTAGGTTGCAGATTTTCTTAAGGAGGATAATGAAAGTTATGAGCCCTTTTCCCATGAAGATAATTTATATGGATGCTTTTTGCTTAAACTTTCAGACCCTTGTAATATATCTGTCTACTCTACAGCTAAATGTCACAATTGACTTTAATTATCTTCACCTGGGATCCTTTAAAGTTCTCCATCAGAATCTCTTTGACATAAGCTTGACACAAGCAGACATTGAATACATTGGAGTTTTTATTTTCTCAGATTCTAGGCTTAATTCTTGGTAGAAAGGAACAACTAGCAAATTTGTATATTGTCTGTCTATTTGCATGACAATCCTGAAGGGTTTTAAGCCCAAGGAACTGAAGAACAAATTCAAACCTCGAGTTGCTATAATCAAGGATGCTTTCGGTAGAACGTTAAATGATCCCGGAAGTATTAAAAAAAGATGCAAGAAATATACTGAGTCACTGTATCGAAAGGAATTGGAAGACACAGAAGAATTTCATGAAACAACATATGAGCAAGAGCCTATGGTGATGAAAGAAGAAGTT
>NW_006399896.1:2229306-2238607 GCF_000299155.1 Elephantulus edwardii
AATTGGGATGAGAGTGTCAGAGACAGTGCGATTGGCACAGGACAGAGTGGAGTTTAGGGCTGTTGTACATAGGGTCGCTATGAGTCGCAGGCGACTCGATGGCACATAACAACAACAACAACATTTTAGTTGGTTCTTTTGTGACATTGCACTTTTTATCTCGTCTTTGAATTATTTGTGATTTTCTTTCTTTTCCTTTGCTAGTTTTGCTCGTAATTTGTCCATTTGATTGAACTTTTCAAAGAACCAGCGTCTAGCTTTGTTGATGGTTTTAACTGTTTTTCTGTTTCCTGTTTCCTGTTTATTTCTGCCCTAATTTTTATAATTTCAGTTTTTTTAGAGGGTATCAGGCTTTCTTGCTGTTCTTTTTCAATTCATTTGAGATTCTGCGTTAGAGAGTCAATTATCATTTTTCTTGCCTTTTGATATGTTTGCTTACTGTTATAAATTGACCTCTGACTAAGCTTTAACTGTTTCCCAGAGGTTTTTGGTAAGTTGTGTTTTCACTGTCATTTGTTTAAAGAAACTTTTTCATTTCATGTTTTATTTCTTTTATTACCCACTCATGTTCGAGCAAGATGTTTTTCAGCTTCCAAATGTATGAGGTGTTTTTTCCCCCTTTTTCTTTTTTCCTCTTGTCATCAATTTCTAATTTTGTAGCATTTGGTTTATGAAGATGCTGTGTATTATTTCTATATTTTTTGCTTTATTGATGTTTGCCTTGTGTCCTAAAATGTGATCTATTCTGGAGAATGTTTCATGCACATGTAGAAGAAGTTATATTGTGCTTTTTTTAAGTGCCTTACTCTTTATGTATCTATGAGATATTACCTCTAATGTCTTGTTTGTTTTATTTGCATTGTTTTGGATTGTTTTTTTTAAGCTCCCCCTGGTTTTTGCTTGAATTTTTTTTTGCTGTAATTCCTCAAGTTTGTCTTTCACCCATTGAAAGTATTCAATCATTGTTCTTTTAAATTCTGTGTGAGAAAGTTTCATCTTTCATCAGACTTTTTGGTTTCAGAAAATCCATTGATACTATATTGTTTTTCAGAGTGACATCTTGCTTTGGGTTTGTGTAGGGTGTGACATAGCCTGCTTCTTACATGACATTGCTGTGGCAGAATTTTTCATGCCTGAGGCAATAATAGGCTCTTGGTCTCCAGAGATGGGGCAGCTACTCAGCTTTTTTTTCTCTCTGAACTTTTGACTCAAGAGAAGATTTACTTCAGTTCAGAAAAAATAAGGCCTGTAAATTATCAGCCTCCTCTGTCAGACAGCTGCTGCATCTAAGCCAGTCCCAGGAGCTCTTGGCTAAAGGCAGCTCATGGTTTGGAAGAGTAGAGGAGAGGAAATGAAATGCGTTCACCTGTGTGATACTGATGCCTCTGGAGTGGCAGTGGGTCATCCTATAGGTGTTGATGCTGGAGCATCCAGGCTATGGGTCTAGGTCCTCCAGATGGTGGGGCCAGGGCTTCAATGTAGCAGGGACAGGAGTTCCAGGTGGTGGGGTGGAACTTCCAGGAAGAAAGGGTGGGATGTTCAGGCGATGGGGGCTGAACTCTCAGTTGGCAAGGGTGGGATTGTCAGGCAGTGGGCAGTCTCCAGGCTTTGCCTGGCTTCCAAGTGGAGAGCAGGAGCATCTAGGTAGCAGAGTAGCTTCCATTAGGCAGCGTGTTCTGGGGTCCAGGCAGCAGGGTTGGGAGCTTCCAGTCAGAAGGAGGTCCTCCAGGAAATGATGTCATGGTCTAATGTTCCAGGCAAGAGACCAGTCCAGGACACACTAATAAATTTTTAGGCAGGTATCTAGCTAATTGACTGACTACTTGGGGCAGTGCACAGAGCCAAACTGACATATTTCAATAAACAAAACCAACCCTAGATATGGTCACCCGGGTGTCCCAAGATATCTATCTGCAGGATATCTAACTAGCCAACTGACTTGAAGAGATCCATATTTATCCCCATTCCCATAAAATGTGATCCATTAGATGTAGAAATTACAAAATAATATCATTAATATCTCACATAAGCAATAACTTGCTGAAGATTATCCAAAAATGGTTAGAGCATTGACAGAGAACTTCTAGAAATACAAGCTGGATTAAGAAGATGCCATGACCCTAGGGACATCACTACTGCTGTCGGATGGATCTCAGCTGAAAGCAGAGAATATCAGAAGGATATTCAATATTCCAACTCAAGGCTTGACTATTGTCTCTAGTTATTTCTGCTTGAAAAATGCAAAGCATGTTCTTCCCTTTTGATTTTCCAACTCCAGGTCTTTTGCACCTTCCATTATTACTGCGCTTTATCTTCTTGAGCCATTTGTCATAATTTTCCCTTCACTTTAGCTTCTCTACTTTAAAAAGCTTCAAAGTATCTTCTGACTCTCATTTTAACACTTTTTACTTTTCTTATATTTTTAGGAACTTGTCATCTTACAACTTGTTTGGCCTTCAATCATTATTGTTCAATGTGTCAAATCCATCCTTGTGATGGTCATAGTGAAATGTTCAAGGAGCTGAAGTCAGAAAGTAACTTGCTCAGCATTTTGTAAGTTGAAGTAACTGAGGAACAAATTCAAGCCTTGAGTGGCAATATTTCAGGGTGTTTTCAGCAGAATATAAAAAGATCCACGAAACACTAAAGGAAGTTGGAAAGAGTATACAAAGTCATTGTAACAAAAGGAATTAATGGGTACTGAAGAATTTAATGAAACAACTTATGAGCAAGGACCTGTATTGATGAAGGAAGAAGTTCAAGCTGATCTGAAAGAATTGGTAAAATACAAGGGCCAAGGAATCGATGGCATAACAATGGTCATATTACAACAAACAGACACTGTTTTGGATGTGCTCACCAACTTGTGCCAAAAAATCTGGAGGAAAACCGCCTGGCCAACTGACTGGAAAAGATCTATATTTGTTCCCATTCCAAAGAAAGGTAACCTGACAGAATGCAGAAATTATCAAACAATGCCATTGATAGCACACGTAAGCAAGATTTTGCTGAAGATTATAAAAAAAATGACTGTAATAGCACACCAACAGAGAACTGCCTGAAGTGCAGGCTGGGTTTAGAAGAGTCTGTGGTATTAGGTATATTATACCTAATGTCATATGGATCTTGGTTGAAATTAGAGAATACCATAGGAATGTCTATCTGTGTTTCATTGATTATGCAAAGGCATTTGATTGTGCAGATCACAACAAACTCTGGCTAACTCTGAGAAAAATGGGAATCTCAGAGCACTCGATTGTGCTTATGTGAAACCTATACTTGGACCAGAGGCAGTCATCAGAACAGAGCAAGGAAACACTGCCTGGTTCAAAATTGGGAAGGGTGTAAATCAAGAATGTGTCCTCTCTCCATACCTGTCCAATTTATATACTGAATAGATTATCTAGGAGGCTGGACTCTATGAGGAGAAATGTAGCATCAGGACTGGAGGTAGACTAATCAACAAATCTGCATTATGCAGATGACACAACCCTGCTTGCTGAAACTGAGGAGGACCTGAAGCACTTGTTGCAGAAGGTCAAGGACTGCAGCTTTCAATATGGACTTAATCCCAACATCAACAAAGCAAAGATTCTTACCACTGGGCTGACTGACAGAATCATGATAGATGAGGAAGAGATTGAGATTGTTGACAGCTTCAGTTTTTTTGGCTCTACAATCAACAAACAGTCTTGGGACCAGCAACTAGGAAATTAAAAGATGAATTGCATTGAGAAAGTCGGCTGTTAGAGAACTCTCCAAAGTACTAAAGAGCAATGATGTCAGTCTGGAGACTAAAGTGCACTTGACACAGGCCATGATCTTTGCAATTTCTTGTTATGCATCAGAAAGCTTGACAATGACTACGAATGACTGAATGAGAATGAATGCCTTCGAGCTGTGGTGTTGAAGAGTATTGATATACCGTGTACTGCAAAGAGAATAAACAAGTTTGTGCTGGAGAGGGTGGAACCAGGCTGTTCCTTGGATGCAAGGATTCTGAGGCTTTGTCTGACATACTTTTGACATATTTCAAGTCAAGATCAGTCCTTGGAAAGGGTTGTCATGCTTGGAAGGGTGAAGGGACAGTGCAAGAAAGGAAAATCCTTGAGGAGATGGATTGATTCAGTGACTGGGGTAATGAGAGTAGGTATGTCAGAAACAATAAGATTGGTAGAGGATAGAACAGGGTTTAGGGCTGTTGTACATTGAGTCAATATGGATCACAGGAGATTAGATGGCACATAACAACAATAGCAAGAACAACAAAAACAACAATAACAATATGTTCAAGAGTGTGCTTTGGGTCTCAAGACCAGTTTTATTTTTCTTCAGGTTCAGTTTGAAATTAAAAGTGATAGTCTGTTATGAAATTCACCCTTGACCTTTTCTGACTAAGGATATTGAGCTTCTCTCTTCTGTCTCAATCCAAAGATATAGTAGTCACTTTAATTACTTTATATTCAATCTGGTGAGGTCTATGTCTATAGAATATTTACAATTAATAAATCATTATTTGTGTAACAATTTGTCATGTGATCTCCAACATTTGTATGATCAAGGACATATTTTCCACCCAGGAAAATAGGATTGTTTTCCAATCAAGATGGGGTAAGGGAATAGAGATTTCCAGTAATCATAGCCCTCTAATGACTGTTTCATGATTTGATCATGTTAGAGTTTTTGAAAAGTCTTTCACAATTAATAATATATTTCAGATAATGTTTGCCTTTACATTTACTCTGAGCTATCTGCTACTCATTGTGCCTTTTGTAATTATACCCACATCCAGGGCTGGCTGAAAAGTTCACTTGTGCAAATAAGATCACTGCTGCAGCCATTGCTGCTCCTTCAAGGGAAAGACATTCAGCAGTTCTGAAGTTTCAGAAGGAGACTTCCCAGATGGGAAAAGAAGAACATGGGCTTTATTTTGCCACATATACTTTGACTTTGTTTATCTTGAGTGTTCTATGAAGAACAGATAAACAATGATCTTTACATCACTGAGTATTATAGCATAGTTGATAGGCATGGATGAGCCATGTTGTAAACATGTTGTGTATAAAAAGTATTGTTTAAATAGAAATACAACTAGTGTGCTTGCTATAATCTGTCCTTAATCTGTTGCCTAGATATTGAAAAGGGGAGAAATTTATGGGTTTATGAATTAAATACACCACTGACTTTCATTCAACAGGAAATGTTTTGTTATTTTTATCGAGCACCTTCTGTATGTTTAGCTCACTGTCCAATGATGTGTACTGGATACTGTTTCCACATTCTAAAAGTCTACATCCTAGCTGAGGAAGCAAGATATATGGTAAAATATTTACATAATTTAATACTTGGTGAAAGTTTCTGGGAGTTGCATGTATCTTGGAGTTTGGATATTGTACTTACTTCTTTGTACTTCTCTCCCCCTATTTAATTGTTTTGCTTATAATCGTTCTTATATATTGTGTTTCATACAATCATATAAAATGCAATACAATTTCATTTTATATAACTAATTACCATTGATCTATAATCAGTATTACCCTTTCTCTTAAAGTCCTCATAAAATCTTTCCTATTCCTTCACTCTCCTTCTCCTTCCTCTTCTAGCCTAGTTAGTTCCTCCTTCTCCTTCTGTCCCCACTTCCCTTCTTCAGCTTCCCCTTTTGAATATTTAGATATTTATGCTTTTACATATTTTGCAGTAGAAAATTATAAAAATATTAGAGATTAAAATCAAAACCACAATGAGATACCATCTCACTCTAGTAGCAGTGGCAAAGTTTATCAGGGAAGCAGATAAATGTTGGAGATGATGTGGCAAGATAGAAACTCATACATTGTTGATTGGATTGTAAAGTGGTACAACCACTTTGGAAGGAAATTTGGCTTCCCCTCGAAAAGTTGAACAGAGAAATCACATATATGTCCCAGCTATTCTACTGCTTGGAATATACCTTGTGAAAATGAGAACTGAGGCACAAACAGAGACTTGTACACCAATGCTCATAGCATTGTTATTCACCAATAGCAAGAACTTGGAAACAACCCAAATGCCTAACCACAATGAAATGGATTGAGAAATTGTTGTACATTCACATGATGGAATACTCTGCAGCATACAGTAACAATGATTTTGTAAATTACTACCTAACATGGGAGAAACTGGAGAGAATTATGATAAGTGGATAAGTGAACTAATTCAACCTCATAATCACAAATACTGTATTAGATCATTATTGTAGAGCAAATAAGAGGATCTAAGGGTGTGTGTGTGTGTATGTGTATGTGTGTGAGATTAATCATAGGGTCACAAAATTTGATGGGTGGAGGGAGGAAGGGTAAATAAAAGAGGAAAGATCTGAATGAAAAACAATGTATACAATTTTTCTGAATTTTTTATTTAAACCAGTATAAAAAGAATATGTTTCCAGAACATCAACTCATTTTAAATAGAGATAAGAATGATGATGTAAAAAAAAAAATACTTCTTCTAATGTAAAATGTTATTTGCTGTCAGTCAACTACCAATCATTTGTTGTTGTTAAGTGCTGTCGAGTCAAGTAGAATGCTTAGTGACCATATGAACAACGAATCTAAGACTTGCTTTATCCTGTGAGGCCGTATAAACAATTGACAGAAAGATTACCGTCCTCATGATCTCCCATATGCTTGACCTCATTGATATGGTTACTGTGTCAACCAGTTTTGTGAAATAACATCTTCTCTGCGATGCCCTACCTTTCCTAGCATCTCTTTTTCCAACCTTTTCAATCTATATGTAGAAGAGATTATCCAGGAGGCTGGGCTCTCTGAGGAGAAATGTAGCATCAGGATTGGAGGAAGACTTATCAACAATCTGCGCTATACAGATGACACAACCTTGCTTGCTAAAATTGAGGAGGAACTGAAGCGCTTGTTGCAGAAGGTCAAGGACCGCAGCCTTCAATATAGATTGAATCCCAATATCAACAAAACAAAGATTCTTACCACAGAGCTGAGTGACAGCATCAATATAGATGAGGAAGAGATTGAGATCATTGACAGCTTTCATTTGCTTGACTACACAATCAACACTCTTGGTACCAATAGCTAGGAAATTAAAAGATGTATTGAACTGGGAAAGTCTGCTGTCAGATACCTTTCCAAAGTACTGAAGAACAACAATATCAGTCTAGAGACTAAGGTGCACCTGATCCAGGTTATAATCTTTGTAATTAATTGCTATGCATGAGAGAGATGGACAATGAGTAGGGATGATAGAAGGAGAAATGGTACCTTTGAGCTTTGGTGCTGGAGAAGAGTATCTAATATACCATGGACTGCTAGGAGAACAAAGAGGTTTGTCCTAGAAAGGGTGAGACCAGGCTGCTCCTGAAGGCAAGGATTCTGAAGCTTCGTCTGACTTTGGACATGTTGCAAGGAGAGATCAGTCCTTGGAGAGGGGCGTCATTCTTGGGAGGGTGGAGGGACAGTTCAAGAGAGGAAGATCCCACTAATTTTTGATCTTATCTCTTACGATTCTATTAAATCGGCCTAGACAGATCTTGGCAGAAAGCAGGGAGTACCAGAGGAATGTCTATCTCCTTCATTGATTACGCAACGGCATTTGACTATGTGGATCATAACAAACTGTGGCTGACACTGAGAAGAATGGGAATCCCAGAACACTTGATCATGCTAATGCGAAACTTATACCTGAACCAAGAGGCAGTTGTCAGAACAGAGCAAGGAAACACTGCATGGTTCAAAATTGGGAAGGGTGTACACCAGGGATGTGTCCTGTCTCCATAACTTTTCAAACTGTATGTAAAGCAGATCATCCAGGAGGCTGGGCTCTATGAGGAGAAATGTGGCATCAGGATTGGTGGAAGATCTATCAACCACCTGCGTTATGCAGATGACACAACCCTGCTTGTTGAAACTGAGGAGGGTCTGAAGCGCTTGCTGCTGAGGGTCAGGGACTGCAGCCTTCAATATGGGTTGAGGCTCAATGTCAAGAAGACAAAGATTCTCACCACTGGACCAATTGGCAGCATCAGGATGGATGGTGAAGAGATTGAGATTGTTCACAGCTTTAGTTTGCTTGACTCCACAATCAACACTCTTGGCACCAGCATCTAGGAAATTAAAAGACGTATTGTGATGGGAAAGTCTGCTGTTAGGGACCTCTCTAAAGTACTCAAGAGCAACGGTGTGTCTCTGGAGACAAAGGTGTGTCTGGTACAGGCCATGGTCTTTGCAGTCACTTGTTATGCATCAGAGAGCTGGACAATGACCAAGGAGGATAGGAGAATTGATATTTTTGAGCTTTGGTGTTGGAGAAGAGTGCTGAAGGTGCTACGGACTTCTAAAAGAATAAACAGATTCATCCTGGGGAGGGTTAAAACGGGCTGCTCCTCGGAGGCAAGGATTCTGAGGCTTCGTCAGACATACTTTGGTCATGTTGTAAGGAGAGACCGGTCCTTGGAGAGGGACATCGTGCTTGGGAAGGTGGAGGGCAGGTGCAGAAGGGAAAAGCCCTCTTTCAGTGACTGGGGCAATTGGTATGAGTGTGTTGGATGCAGTGAGATTGGCACAGGACAGAGCAGAGTTTAGAGCTGTTGTACATAGGGTCTCTATGAGTCGCAAGTGACTCGATGGCACATAACAACAACAACAAAAACTCTAACAATTTTTTATTGAGTCCTTGGGGGTTTTTGTGTACATTATAATATCATCTACATATGGCAGCAGTTTAACCAACTTTTTATCAATTTGTATGCCTTTTATTTCCTTGTCATATTGCCCTAGCAAGCACTTCCAATACAATATTAAATAGAAGTGGTGACAGTGGGCATCCTTGTCTATTCCCTGTTTTATTCTTTCTCTATTGTGAATTATATAGGTTTTTGATTTCACGTATATGTTATTTATTATGTTTAGGAAATTCCCTTCTACTCAAATTTTACTGATGCCTTTATCAGGAAAGAGTGTTAGATCTTTTCAATTGCCTTTCCTGCACCAATCATTGCGATCATATGGTTCTTGCTATTTGCTTTGTTAATATTGTGACTTATATTGGTTGTTTTTTTCTGATGTTCAGCCATGCTTGCATATCTATTATGAATCTCACTTGGCAGTGATGATTTTTTAAAAAAATGTGCTTTGGATTCTATTGGCGAGGACTGTGTTAAAGATTTTTTCATCTATATTCGTAGGCGCACCTTAGTCTCCAGAGAGACACTGTTGCTCCTGAGTACATTTGAGAGGTCCCTAACGGCAGACTTTCCCATCGCGATATGCTTTTTGATTTCCTGACTGCTGGT
>NW_006399896.1:2259719-2275768 GCF_000299155.1 Elephantulus edwardii
GATCATAACAAACTGTGGCTGACTCTGAGAAGAATGGGAATCCCAGAACATTTAATTGTGCTAATACGAAACCTATGTTTTTAAGAAAGAAGGTTATAAAATATTATTTTATTTGCATATTATTGCTCAGTCCCTGAGCTCACCTTTAAACTTTTGCCTTTAGATTGAAGGGGAAAAAAATGGTGCCTTTGGTTTATATTGGCAAAATTTGGTTTGTAAAGTATCATGATTCAAAGTTGAGAAGTTTTATTTCATATGTTTTTCCATGTGATCTACTGCTGGGACATTTAGCTACAGTCTTGTTAGTGGGAACAGGGCATATATTAATCTTTAAGTACTGCCTTTATGCCAACCATTGTCTTAAATAGTTTTAGTAATATTGGTAATTTCTGTTCTAATCGATGATTATACATTATTTTAACCAATAATGTATTTACCTTCTTAACTTTCTGGTATTGGTGCTGTTTATTCTTTTTACCTGGAATGAACTAATTTTAACAATGCAATTAATAATGTATTTGTAAATTGAATTTTTAAAGATTGTAATAATTTAAGTGGCAGCTTCTTAATAGCTGTATGACTATGTTTGATTTTTTTCGCATCCTAAGGGCAGCAGATGGGCAAGCCTTCTTGTTCTATGTGTAACATACTTTCTAGTCCTCATTTCCTCCTAGTCTGATGATTTTGATTATTTGGTTAATATGTGAAAAATCTTGTCTGATCATTTGGAAAAAAGAGGGGTGTTTCTTTGACAGCTCTCCTGTATGACTTTTAGGTATTTCATTTCACTTCATCTAGATGTCAAAGTCATCACTTATTTGTAAAATGATGGTGACTTTTATATACAAAGTTCTTTCCAAATCCCTACTGTTTGCATTGTAATGAATATTTTAAGAATTTTATAATGAAGTTACTTGTTTTCTCTTTCACTGCAAATGTTCTTTTTAGAAGGTAAACATCCCATTTTATAATCTTTAATCTAGTGCTGGGTATGAGGAGAGAGATGAATGTTTTCCTACTTCATATCCATAGCCTCCTCCATGATAGCAAATGATCTTTGGTCCTGGGCCCCCTTTGCACTCTCCTAACCATAAGTCAGTAGAGGCATTAGGTAGCTTTTGTTCATCAGGAGATTGTAAGCTGAGGCATATTTTGTTCATGTACCACACATCATTACATCATTGGAGAAAATGCATTAGCAAAGTAACAGTGTTACATTCCATTTCAGGTTGAAAATGTTTCCAAATTTTGATTCTTCCAATTCAGAGTTGCTATTAAATAAAGAGAGAGAGAGAGAGAGAGAGAGAGAGAGAGAGAGAGAGAGAGAGAAAAGGAGAAGAAGAAAAAGAGAGAGAGAGAAAGAAAGAAAGGAGGAGAAGGAGGAGGAGGAGGAGGAGGAGAGGAGGAGGAGGAGGAGGAGGAGGGAGGGATGGAGGGAATAAAACAGTGTACCTGAGTGCTGCAAACGGTTAACATGTTCAATTGCAAACCAAAAGTTTGGAAACTTGAGTCTAGCAAGAGGCATTTTGGAAGAAAGTTAGTAAACCGTCTTCTGAAACAACTATTGAAAACCCCATGGAACTAAGTTCTACTCTGACACAAGTGGGGTCACTATGAGTTGATGTCAACTAGATAGTAACTGTTGTTGTTATATGCTGTCTAGTTGACTAAGACTCATGCAACTCTAAGAACAATAGCTCTGAACCTTGCCGTATCTTGAGCCAATCTCACCATCTCTGACACGTGTGTCCCCATTACCACAGTCACTGTCCAATTTATCTCATTCAGGCTTGTATTAAGACGTCAGATACTGTTTTTTCTAATCTGCTGTATACTGTTGTTGTTGAGAACTATCTAGTAGCAGGCCCTCTGGAGAGTTTTCAGAGACAGTTGATCACATGGGAGGAGATTGCCCATTTTTCTTCCATAGAGTAGCTGGTGGATTCAAATGATGTGCCTTCAGGGTTGCAGTGTAATTTCTTACCATTAGAAACAACTATAGTAACTATTTTTTACTCTGCAGGTGTTTTGAGAATTGTCTCTTATTCTCTGATGTTCTAAACCTTCTTGGTGAATTTCCTTTGTGTGTGTGTGTGTGTGTGTGTGTGTGTGTGTGTGTGTGTGTGATCAGTTCTTCATTCATTTACTGCGTTCAATGTGGACTCTTCAAGGTAGATACTATGCAGTACAGTTTTGGGGTTCTATCCTCATTATTGCTGTTTTAACAATTTCATCCATTCTGTATTTTCTGTTCTTGTTGAAGCTTCCATTAGTTGGATGCAGAACCTTTGCACTAATCATCTACTTATTATATATTTCCTTAATTGTTTTCTAATTCTTGGTTTTACTTCCAGAAGCATCTCTATATTCTTTATTATCTCTGTCAAATATACATTTGCTTCCATTGTGACAGCTTTTGTTTCCCAAGCACTCCTATTTACATTTCTTTTTTACATAGTATTTTGTTTTTATGTTATGAGCATGATCTATTTTCTTATCTCTCTGAAATACTATTAATACTTTTTGGGGGGCTTTATATTTTGTGCTACTTGCTGTGGGGCAATTGATTACTTTTTCATGGTCTTTCTAGCCATGGACTCATGTTGTTGCTGTTATTAGGTACCACACAACCAATTCTGGTGCAGAGTGTCCCCATGTGTAACAGGATGAAATCTAAAGAGCAATGATGTCAACTAAGACTAAGGTGCTCCTGATCCGAGCCAGGGTATTCTCAACTAAATACTGAAAGTTGGATAATGACTAAGGACAACAGAGGAATACACAATAGGGTCGTTAAGAGTCATCTATGACTCGATGGCACTTAATAATAAACAACAACATAGATAGAATACGTATGGAGTGTGGATACAACACTGACACACACCTTTCATGATTTAAACCATTCAGTGTTCCTTTGCTGTATTCATTTGAAAAATAGCTTATTGGTCTAGGTAAGGTTTCATATGAACATAAGTAAGAGTTCTGGGATTATTATCCTTCTCAGTGTTAGCCATTGTTTGTTATGATCCACATAACCAAATGCCTGAAGTTAATAAAACACAAATAGACAGTTCTCTGGTATTCTCTGTTTTCAGCCAGGATCCATCTGACATCAGCTATGATATCCTTGATGCCACGGCCTCTTCTAAATGCAACTTAAACTTCTGGCAGTTGTCTCTCAATATACTATTCTAGTTGTTTTTTAGTGAATCTTCAGCAATATTTTGATTGCTTGTGATATTAAGAATATTGGTTGATAATTTTCACATATGTTAGATCACCTTCTTTGGGAATGGGGACAAATATGGACCTCCTCCCATCCATTGGCCAACTATCTGTCCTCTAAATTTTCTGACATAAATCGATAATTATATTCAGGGCTATAATCTGTTAGTTGGTTCTTATGGTTTTATTATTTGCCAATGCTTTCAATACCACTTGAACCTCTTTCTTCATTACCATTGACTCTTATTCATATGAAATTTTTCCTGAAATTTTTCACTATCAATCAAGTCTTTTTGAAATGAAATTTATTTAATGTATATATTGTGTTTCATAAAATTACTATTAATCCATGAATACTATTACCTTTTCAGGTCTTTATTGGATCTTTCATAATTCCTTCACCCCCAGGCCCTTACACACGAAACTGTTATCCCATGGGAGAAGTATGAGCAATCTTCTCCTGTGCAATTTACTATCTCTGGAAACCTGCTAGAGGGCCTAGCTAGGGGTCAGTTCTGACTTGATGGTAAACACTAACAGTAACATATTGTGTTTTATAAAATTGATTATAATTGATCCATGCATACGATTACCCTATCTTTTCAGATCCCCATTGACTCTTTCCCAATTCCTTCACTCTCAGTCCCTTGTCCACCAAACTTTGTTATCTTAATGATTTCAACCTATTCTTTCTGATACAGTGACTCTCTATGTTCCTTCCATCTTTTTGATGTTTTTTAAATAATTCAAGATTTTGCCCATAATCTCTCTCAGTATTGCAACTTGAAGCTTAAATTTTTTTTCTGGTCTTTCAACTTGAGAAATTCTGAGCGAATTATTTGTTTTTTATTCTCCAACTCCAATTCTTTGCACATTCTTTAATAATACTTTGCTTTGTCTTCTTGAACTTCCCTTTGAAATTTTATGTTCAGCTCTTTTATATCTGTGTTTCTTCCTTTAGTTTTGACTTCTTGACATTCTAGTGCAATTTACATTGGCATTATTTGATTCTAGAGGAAGCTGAGGAATAGCACATTTGTACCCCAAGAATAAGAAAGAGAGTTAGTTTAGTGAACATTCTTAGCAAAAGTGTGAGACTGGTTTGAGTGGACTAATCTTTTTAGAATGTAATTGACTCATCTTTTTAAATGGAGTGGTACCCACTTCCTAAACAACATGCCTCCTGAAACTCTATGAACTTTAATAAATGTTGATAGTTATAGAAAGGCTTCAGGACTTTGTTTATAGGTTTACTATGACTCATGCTCAACTCGAAGTCAGTTAACAACAACAACAAGTAGGATGACTAGTTAGTTCAATCTGACCAATTGAATAGTTTTGAAATTCATCAGTTACCTCTAATTAAATAATATCATGACTAGAATAAGCTTTTACTCTCATCTCCAAGGTCTTCTTGTTAACTGTAGTGTGACTGACTTAAGGTGGCCTTACTTGAATGATTTGACATAGGGTACTAGGTTGTCTGGGACTAACACTAGTTTATATTTTCTTCAGATGTGCATTTACTGAGCTTAGGCTAAAGGAGCTATTGCTATCCAGGGTATGTTTTAATCATCCAGACAATTGTAATATAAAGGCCAAGCTCCACAAACACATTTAAAACACTTATTTGCCTCACATCTGCTCATACTCCATTGAGGAAAGCCTGTGAGTAAGGACGTAACATCTACCTCTAGAGAAATAGTTTGCTGAGTGTGTAATTGTACAGGTATGTTTCATATTGGTCTCATTTGCACGTATACACACATCACACACATCCCTTACATAAATGCACAACTGACTTGCTAGTGAGCCATATCTTAAAGTATTTATACCTTAAGCCTTTGGATTTAAGCATTAAATATGTTTTTGTGGGTAACTTTGGGCTGTAAGTTTTGCTATGGGATTTGTAAAGGAGGAGTGAGAGTAACAATTTCTGTATTTTAATGTTCTCATGATAACAGTTGAGGTTATTTCACAGTAGAGTTCAGAAAATGGTATATCTGGCCTCCCCTTCTTCTCATTATCAAAGACTCTATTATTAATTTTGATTTCTGAAGGCAATTTCTCATAAGTCAAACCCTGATCTCCTGTTAATATCTTTGTGTTCATTGAATTTATTCAAGAATAATTCCCATTACTTGAAAAGGACCATTTTCCTTCAGCAAACATGACTTGAAGCCAAGAAACACACTCATTTATGGGAGGATACCCCACAAGGGCTACTGTAGGTGGCAGAGAGGGTTGAACACAGCTTGCTGCCCGTCTCTGGAGGTCTCACTGGAAATTCTGACTGAGTATACTAGTGGAAATGTGTCTAGTGGTCTCATCCTCCTCTCAAACATCTGTTCACTGCACCAGGCCACTGGACGGTTTGGCTCAGCTTCCCAGATTCTCAGGAGAGGTCCCCAGAAAAGTATGGGTTATGTGTTGATGGTCAGAGATTAGATGTAGGGAAGAGGAAGGTTTCATACTATCAATTTTCTTTCTGATAACAACATATATTTTTCATTAATTTGATTTTATGTATTTTTGCTATACTTTCTTCATCTTGTAATGAAAATGTCAGGATATTGGGATACTTTATTTGTTGAAATTCATTTAAACCTCATGAAACTTACCAAAGAACTGTCACTACCTCTTATTCAATAGAGGTAGTTTTATGTCTGTATATTCATATAGTTATATTTAGTGATTAGATTCTTATTTCATGTAGTGAAGCTCTAGGTACAGGAGAACACACACATATATACCCCGACCCACACCCACATCTTCCCAGACTGTGGGATAAAGGAGCATACCAGAGTTTATGAGCATTGGAATTTAATTCTGGGAAACCTTGTCTTTTTGGCGTCTGCCAATATATCCTCTGGAATTTATTATGTGCCCACAATGTCTCTCTGACCAGCCATTCTTCCCTATTTCCACAGTCGTTAGCTTAATATCAGCCCTTGTCATCTCACACCTGAATTATAAAAACAGTTCAGTAGCTTTTCTCTCTGAATCCAGTCTTCTTTAATTCCAACACATCCCACATCTTTTCTTGACAGAAAAGACTCCAAGATATTTTACCCTCCTCATAGCAAGGCTATTTCTTGGAAAGAAACATCCTTCTTGGAAAGATGGAGGGTCAATGAAGGAAAGAATGACCCTCAAACAGATGGACTGACAGTACCTGTAGCAATGGGCTCAAGTGTGTCAGAAATGATGAGAATGGCACAAGAAGGTCAGGGTTCAGATCTGTGGTTCACAGGGTCACAAGGAGTTATACTCGCCTAGATGGCACCTAATAGTGATCAGAACAGCATTCAACCTTCCTTTCAGGTCTGCTGAAGAGCTCTCCTTCATTCAAAAAAGTTGTTGACCGATTGCCCCCCCCCCAACTTTGGAACTGGCCAAGGTGCCGTTCGCAGACGCAGTGGACGGTGGGAGTGGACTTGAATCGGGACACACCCCTGCAGCTCTGACCCACGACCCCCATCTTCAGATATCGCATTGGTCCCCTCCCCCGACCCAGCTCGCGCTCCCCCCCCAAAAAAAAAACCAAAAGAAGGAGATCCAACAAAGTATGTAAGTGATTGAATAACATAAAAAATATCATACAAAAGTAAAGTCCTTATTAAGATTATAAAAAAATGAAAAGAACAGTACATTACTATAGAACTGCTAGAAATATAAGCTGGGTTTAGCAGAAGTCATAGCAGTAGGGACATCATTAGCAATGTCAGATAGATCTTTGCTGAAAGCAAAGAGCACTAGAAGAATATCTATATGTGTTTTACTGACTACGCAAAGGAATTTGATTGTGTGGATCACATCATATTGTGGTTAACATTGAAAAGAATTTGAATCCCATACATTGGATTGTGCTCATAAGAAACCTTTATTTAGACCAGGAAGCACCTGTTGGAACAGTGCAGGGCAACACTGCATGCTTCAGATCAAGAAAGAGGTGCATCAGAAATGCGACCTTTCTCCATATCTTATCAATCTATTTACTGAACAAATCATGCTGGGGGTGAACTTTAAGAGGAGGAATGTGGCATCAGGATTGGAGGAAGTCTCTTCCACAACCTATGTTTTACAGATGACACAACCTTGCTTGCTGAAACTGAGGAGGATCTAAAGCATTTGGAGACAAACGTTAAGGATTGGAATCTTTAATATGGATTGAAGTGAAACATCAATAAATCAAAGGTTTTCACCACGGGGCCAATTGACAAGTTCATGATAGGTGGAGAAGTGATTGAGATCATTAACCATTTCATCTTACTCAGATCCACAATCAACCAGGAATCAGAAAATCAAAAGATTAGTTTCACTGAGAAAGGTCACTGTCAGGGACTTTTCCAGAATGCTGAAGAGCAATGATGTCAGTCTAGAGACTGAAGTGTGCCTGATTTAGGCCATGGTCTTCAGATTTACTTGTCCTGCAGCCGAGAGCAGAAAAATTATTAAGGATGACAGAATAAGAATTGATGTCTTTGAGTTGTGGTGCTGGAGAGAAATATAAAACATGCCACGGACTTCCAAAAGAACAACCAGGTCTGTCCTAAAAAAGGTGAAACGAACTTGCACTAAGTATTTTGAAGTTTTGTCTCACATACTTTGGGTATCTTGCCACAAGACACAAGTCCTTGGAAAAAGACTTAATTCTTGGAAAAATGGAGGGTCAGCACAGGAAAGAAAGAACCTGGATAAGATAGAATGACACAGTGACTATGGTAATGAGAGTAGATGCTTCAAAGACAGTGAGTTTGGCTTAAGATAGAGCAAAGCTCAGAGTTGTGAATAGGGTTGTTATGGGTCATAGTCAACTTGATGGCACATAACAATAACAACAATGCCAGGAATGACAAATTGAAAAGGAATGGTATTACTTTTGATGTTCAAAAAAAGCATTTCATAATCTATCTTTAGGATGGCCATCTGGTCTAAGGCACCAGATTCAAGTTTCACCTCTTCTGCTCAAGGATTCTGGTCTCTGAGAGAGGCATGAGTTTAAATCAAAATCTATCCTGAAATATAATTCTGTCAATGATGGAATAATATCCATATAACTACAAGAAAAACCAGATAATATGACCATTATTCAAATTTTCACACCAATCATTTAAGTCAAACACGAACATGAGGAATTTTACCAATTTCACAGTCTGAAATTCATACAGTCAAACATGCAATCTGGATGAATTGATAATCTGGTGGCTGAAAGAGTGAGAAGTTGCACTGCCAATCCAAAGGCATGCAATTTGAATCCACCAGCTTTTTGGGGGGGGAAAGATGGGCAATCTCCTCCTGTGCCATTCGCAGGCTGAAAATCCACTGGATGGTCAGCTATGGGTTCTGACTCCATGGCAATGACTTTGACTTTTAAATGATTGTTGTTGTGTACCATCAAGTTGGAATTGACTCATAGGTGATATTTTGGTGTTTTTTTCAGAGGCAGTTAATTATACAGGAAGAGATTGCCCATCTTTCTCCTGCTGGTGGACTGGAACTGTATGCCTTCAGGATTGCAGCACAGTCTCTTCCATTAGGCCACCAGGCCTTCTTTTGAGTGATTAGAATGCAAAAATTAGAAATAAAGAAGTTCAGAAGTTGAAAAACATCACCTGTGTGATATAAATTATGCTACAAATTGCTGGTTTGTAGACACAGGAATCAGATAAACTATATCTATGGATAATGATGATAGGAAAGCTGCCTATTGTCAGTCAGAAAAAGAGCTGATGGTCAACTACAAAACAAATGCTCATGCTAAAGAAAATGAAAATAGTACATAACAGCCAAAATATGGTCTTCAGTTTGTCACATATGATTTTTGAAACTGGATATATTAGATACATTGAACACTAATAATAAAAGAGCAAACAAGTTGTAGGATGACATTTAAGATACTGTGCATGAAAAAGGAAAAAGGTCATTAGATAGACAAGAAAGAAAACAGCAAAATGTTAAAGGGGACTCTGAACTTGCCTTTTGGTTTAAATTACTATGATTTAGAAGAAACTTGAAAATGTTCCTGAAAGTAGCTAAACTGAGTGGAAGGAGTAAAAAAAAATGAGTTGAACAGGAGATTTCAAAGGGCAGCTCCAGAAAAGGAGGTAAAAATAAGAAAATCAAGGTATTATAATGAATTACACAGAGAACTGAAGTTAGAAAACCAAAATGGAAAAAAAGATACTGTTTCTCAAGTTGAAAACAATTTCAAAAGTTGAATTGCAATAGTGAAGCATTCTATGGACCAAATATTGAATAACACATTATATGGTATTGGTACAATGACAGCATTCAACCAGAACATGTGGATGTTGCATAAGTAAAATCAGAAAAAGCATATCTTGTGTATTTTCCCATACTTATTCAGTTTGTATGGTAAGCAAATAATTTCAGAAGCTGGGCTACATGGAAAAGAATGTAGCATCAGAATTGGAGGAAGACTTATTAACAACTTGTACCATGAAGATAACACCACTTGGCTTGCTGAAAATGAAGGCTTGAAGCACTTGTTGACAAAGATTAAATTCTATAGCCTTCAGTGTAGTTGTACCTAAATATAAAGCAATTTTAAATTTCCAGGAGGGACCAGTCCTTGGAGAAGTACATCATGCTCAGAAGGTTGGAGGGACAGGGCAGGAGAGGAAGATCCCACATGAAATGGATTGATACAGTAACTGGGGCAATGGCGGTAGGTGTCTCAGAGTCAATGAGATTAGTTCAGGACAGGGCAGACTTCAGAGCTATTGTACATAGGGTTGCTATGAGATGCAAGCAATTAGATGGCACATAACAAAACGAACAACTAAACCAATAAGCAACAGTACGATAAATGGAGAAAAGATTAAAATTGTAAAGTTCCTTCATTTTATCATTTTATTCAGATTCACAATCAATACCCAAGGAAGCAGCAGCCAAAAAATTAACAGATGTGTTTTCTTGGACAATGCTTCAAAATGTCAAAAAGCAAAGATGTCACTCTGAAGACTGGATAAATAAGAAGCTGCCAGCCTGATGCCTAACTTGATACTAGCAAGTTTCTACAATGAGGTAAACTATATTCTTGAGTTAACACACACTTTCTCTTCCTTCATTACCTATTTTATTCATGTATGTACTTCATTTATTTGGTAGAGAACCTAGCCAAAACAGTAGGGAGAAGCTGAATAAGGAAAACCTAGGAAGTCCTGAAATTTTCAACTACGTGTTATGCATCTGAAAGATGAACATTTAATAAGGATGGCAGATGAAGGATTGACCCCTTTCAGTTGTAGTGTTGAAGAAAAGTACTGAATCCATGGCTGAGGCTTCTGGTATTAGTGTCTATTCCCCATGATTTGGGGTCCAACAGTATTCTTTGAAAACTTAAAAATGTCAAGAAAAAAAATTGAGATTTAGCAGAGTTCAAGGGAACTCTGGTTCATAAGGAGTTGTGATGCTAATCTAAATATTGTGCCTCTCTCACTGGTGTTTTGAATCTATCATTGGCTCCAAGGAGATGTGTGGCCTTGAAAACTCAATAGAAGATCAATTAGGAGTCAATTCTGACTCAGCAGTGATGAATGAGTGGGTAAGATCCCGGGTACTGATAGCCATCTATATTTGCCAAATTGAGTAAATTTGAGAGAGCACATCCAAATAATTTCAACCTACTATTTCTATTAAGAACTCCACAAATTGTTTCCTGCATATAATTTGCTTCAAATTACAGCTTCCTTTAACCACTAAATAAGACTAGAAAGGGACCTGGGAAAATTATCCTTCTGAAAATTATCCAGTGAAAAACCTTGGACCACAACAGAGCATTGTCCATTCTGCAAAGGATTATGGGAATGATGTAGGACCACATTGTATTTTGTTTTAGTTTGCATGGAACTGTGAGGGATGTTTGGACAGACACTCATGATAACAGCAAACACTCTCTACAACTATCCTTCCTCCTCTAACCTTCACTAATTTCACAAAGGGGAACTGTACCTGTCAGCAGCATCAACAACATAAAACCAATTCCCATGAATCTAGACATGTCCTTATATTCCCGTATCTCTTTCTACTCATCTCAAGGTCAATCATACTATGTTACTGGGTCCAAATCTGATGTAATAGCTCAGTGATCACACAGAACCGTATTGGGGAAATCAAAAGGTTATAATCCAGTTTAGTAGAAGAATACAGTCAAGACAGTTTCCTAAATGTGTCCAAAGACATCTCAACCTTGACCTTGTGGTTTTAGGGCAGTGTTATAGAGTTCATAGTCCTGCCAATATTGGCACTCCCCACCACAATCCTCTAATACACTTGGGCAAAAAGCAGTTGGCTCTGGTTCAATGACAAAGGATTCCCAAAATCCATTCCCTCTCATCTCAGATATCTGGTTCCCTGCTGTGACAGCTATTACTGTTGCTGCTCTCATAGGCCCTAGGCTAGCTGTTACAAGAATTTCTGATTCTGAAGGAAGAGTTACATTCTATTGCTTCTTCTTTTCTGGCACAAGATCTTCCTATTTTGCTACTGGATACGCTCAGTTTAATGCTGAGACTAGCCAATCCCATTGTGACTAACATGCCCTATTTACATATTTCTGCCCATCCACATGCAAATGTAAAATCCAATGGCTAGGAAAGTAATTTTGAACACTAAACTCTTGACACCATACTCCCTAAACAAATTAGGTCTTTCTGTGCATTTAAGGGATCAAAATAATTTATTTCCAGTAGGACATCTTTTCTGGAGTATGGTCTTGTTTTTTTGGTTTTTTTCCCCCCTCTTTGAATTATTGTTTCTTTTGCAATTAGGAACTGTGTTTGATAATTGAAAGATAAACACGGTAGTTCTCTTTTCAATGATCTCAATCATGTGGGCATAAATGGAACACATTATTATAAAAACCTTGTAGCAGGTGTCTTTTTGTATAAAACTAAAACATGCTACTCAAGATGTTTCCAGAAGCTAAAAACTGCATCCTACATCAGAACATAATCTCTGTTTTAAAGGCATATAAGAAGCCTTGATAAGACCTTATGAGGTGGATGCCTTGCTGGTTTAAGGAAGTTAGAGACCAGTTAGAAAAGAAGGGGCAGCTTCATAGGGAAGATTGATTCTTGAAATAGATCTTGAAGGATAGTGAGTGATACGGGCACAAACAGGCACAAACATGGGGAAATTCAAGGCACTTTGTGCAAGAGTTGGAGCAGAAGATGCAAATAAAACAGCTAAAGTATTTAAATGAATTAATAACTCTGACAAATTATGTGGAAGATTGTAGAGAGTCTAAAAAACTAGACAAAAGTGTTAGATGACTCCAGTTATATTCAGGTGTGAAAGAACAAGATTCTGAATGGAGGTAACCAGTGAAAGTTACATATATGTTGATGTATTTCAGAGACACTTATTGGGAATAAATTCATTGAATTTGTGATTGCATTATGATAGATTTAAAGCATCAAAGATGACTAGATCTTGCACCTGGGCCAGACTCAAGCTCACCAAGTGTTGATTTCGAGAAAAGTGTTGCTTTCTATCTAGAGATAGAAACTAAGAAAACCTGAGGGAGCAGTTCTACTGGGGGATACCCTGATTCTTATGAGTCAGAATTGACTCAACAGAAACAGATTTGATTATCCTTTCAAATCAGTACAGTTATGATACCATGAACAAAACCCCTTTGTTCTTTCTTTTCAGCCACATTTGTAGAAACAGCAATCTACACTCCCCACCTCCTCTTTTCATCTCAAGCCACTGTTCAGTCCACTGGTATCTGTGTTCTCAATCTCACTGGCCTTTATCTGTCTTACTAATCACTTCCAGCCTGCCAAATCTAATGGGACTTTTCAGTTTTCAAGTGTTGACTGCATTACTGCTTTTGCCCTATTCACCATTCCCTTCTTAAATCACTCTGTCCTACTGTTTCTTGTAATTCCACTTTCAACATGAAAACTATTGGAAACAGAGCAGAAAAATCTGCTTAGGATTCAAAGGTTGCTAGCCCAAACAACAGAGTCAAACATGGGACATAATCCACTGCATGTGAAGTATTTTCTGTCTGCTGTGCTACTGCAATGAAGTCTTCACTCTTCCTTCTCTTTGTTTGAAAAAATAAACTACTAGGATAGCTATGATTTTGCAGATATGACAATTTCTAATTAATGACTTGTTCTAGAGTGGGATCAGAATGTTTGAGGTGTTAAATATCATTGTGCAAGTAAAGTTTAAGTCTGACCCAGTGCTTTATTAGATCAGCTAGCAGGTGATATCATTAGCATGAGGGAGTAGAATTGGATTGGTGTGTACGATCACTTGGAATTTGAGTGAGTGAGTTGTGGCTATTTGTTGTTATTTTAACTGCAGGGGCTCCATGTGGCTTGTAGGTCTCCAAATTATGGAATATGACATTTATTAGGCCTACAACTCTATCAATGGTGACTGAGGCTATTAAGCTGTTGTGGTTAAAGGAGTAAAAGTAAACAATTGTTACCCTCTGTCGGTTTGACTGAGCTGCAGTTTTGCACACAGATGTGATACTTAAATTAAGCATAGTGCATGTTCATCATTTCCCCTAATGATTGCCGTATCACATTTTCTCATTTTGCAAGTTGAAACATGGCTTTTTTTCCACTGCAGTCACATTACACTCCACAGGGGACTTCAAGCCCAGCTGCAATCTTTCTCTCTGTTTCTTTTGCCATCAAAAGTAATAAAGATTCCACAGTCAAGGCAAGATTGGAAATATTAGTATTGCCTGAGGTAGCAGGGGATCCGGCTCCCGCTCTGTCTCCTTTTTCCTTTTTTCCAAGCTGATAAGCATGTTATACAGAGAAGATACACTTGTGTTTGACTGGTCTAACACATAAGCAACTCCAGGAGCCATTGGCGCAGAGGGAGACCAAAATAAGGTGGAAGTGATTTTAGGAACTATTTGAGAAATATGGTTCTTTTCAAAAGAATTCAACTTTAATCTGTAGGCTGGGTCTTGATTTTAGAATATACAGATTCTCAGTAACTTTAAAAAAGGATATTATTACCTCTTCATGGAATATTTTTTAAAAAAAGTAATTTTTAAAATATATAGGAGCCTTGTGAAGGGCCTTTTTTTGGTTTTATTTTGTGTTATGAGCAGCCTAGTGGATGAGGAGTTGTACTGATAACACAAAGACAGAATGTTTAAATCCACCAACTGCTCTGAGGGAGAAGATGGACAATCTCCTCCCATGAGACTTATAGCTTCTAATCTCAGGTGTGAGTTGGTTCCAACTTGACAGCAATGAAAAAGTAAATTCAGTTATAACAATAAAATGGAACACACAGTGGGTAATAGGGAGACAAAAGAGACACCCCTTTATGATCTGCAGAGTGAGGGCTGAGAGGTGGTAACACAATATGGGATGATGTCTCATTGACAGGTTTTTTTTGTGGTTAGAAAAGTTGTAGCACTTTTTCAGCTTTTTCTTTAATTTCAGCTAATGATCCCGTGCGACCTGTTACCAATTTGGTTTCTAACTCTGTCCCTGCTCTCCTAACTTAGAATGCTTTATTTTTTAATACCAGTAAATATTTACGAATAATACCACTCATCTTGAGGTTTTTTAAAGCATTCATAAAAAATGTGTTAAATTTCTACCACAACGAATGGTACATAGAAGATATATGATGATCACATTTTCCTGCTATTTTTAAGACTTCTCTAAGCACAATCTCTTATACAGCACCAGTAGGAAAGAAAGCAGTTGTAGTATTAAAGTGTAACAATTTATTTTAATAAATCAGAATGAATTTTTTTTACTGAGGAACATGAATCATGCAAATTGAAATTATTAATTTTTTTAGTCAAAATCCATTTGATTAGTGCTCAGTGATGCAGTGGAAAAGTCAGAAGAATTCAGAAGTCATTCTTTGAGATTCAGTGACTACTCCACAAAAGCTTCTTAAATATTTCCCGACCTTACTTGGCACTGGGTGCTTTTAGAGGCAAGGATGGTGAAATTTCATCTCATATACTTCGGACATGTTCTCAGCTGGGACCAGTCCTTGGAAAAAGATATCATGCTGGGAAAGGCGGAGGTTTAGAAAAAGAGAGGAAGATCTTCAACAAGAAAAAAGACCAATATGGATGTCAGAAGAGACTCTGAATATTGCACGAGAAATCAGAAAACTCAAAGTAAGGGGAAGAAATCAAGAAGTTATGGAGTTTAACAGAAGATTTCAAAAGGCAGTTTGAGAAGACAAATTAAAGTATTATAATAAAATGTGCAAAGAACTGGAGTCAGAAAATCAAAGGGGCCAAATTCACTCACCATTTCTTAAAACGAAGGAACTGAAGAACAAATTCAAGCTTCAAGTTGCAAACTTAAAGATGATAAGGGCAGAATATTGAATGATCCAGGAAGCATCAAAAGAAGATGGAATAAAGAATCACCATACCAGAAAGAATTGGCTGACACACAAGAATTTAATGGAACTGCTCTTGGGCGGAAGGGAAGCCAGAAAGCAAGGTCACCTCGGATAACAGCAAAGAGGCATCTTTCAGGTACTCAGGAAAAACCGGCGGGAGAGAGAACGTGCTCCTGGGTGGAAGGGAAGCTGGGAAGCTGCGCACTGGGGAAGGTCACCTTGGATAATAGCAAAGAGGCATCTTTCAGGTACACAGAAAAACCGGCGGCACTCGCGGGCCAGAAAGGAAAACAGAATCTACACAGGAGTTTTACAGGACACGTCACCTTCCCTTGGAGACAGTACAACTAAACTTAAGAGACACTGGTCAAAAGAAAAAAAAATGTCAGCAGTTGACGTGTTTGGAATCACAGAAGCCAAGAAAGCTTAAGATACAA
>NW_006399896.1:2279375-2283575 GCF_000299155.1 Elephantulus edwardii
ATTATCCAAAAACGACTTGAACAGTACATCAACGAAGAACTACCAGAAGTACAATCTGGGTTTAGAAGAAGCCATGACCCTAGGTCCATCATAGCCAATGTCAGATGTATCTTGACTGAAAGCAGAAAGATAGCCAGAGGACTGACTATCTATGTTTCATTGATTATGCAAAGGCATTTGACTGCAAGGAAAACAACTAATTGTGGTTAACATTAAGAACGAAAATCCCAGAACATTTGATTGTACCTGTGTGAAACCTATACTTGAACTAGGAAGTATAATCATCAGAACAGAGCAAGGAAACTTTGTGTGGTTGAAAATCAGGAAAGAGTGTGCACCAGGGATGCATTCTGTTCCCCCAAACTTTTCAATCATCTATATATGAAACACATCATTTGAGGCTAGACTTCATGAAGAGGAATATGATATCAAAATTGGAGGCAGATTCATCAACAATTTGTGTTATGCAGATGACAAAAGCTTGCTTGCTGAAACTGACAAGGACCTGAAGTGTTTGCTGCAGAAGGCCAAGGACTGCAATATTCAATGTGGACTGAAGCTCAAAATCAAGAAAACAAAGATTCTTGGCACTAGGCCAGTTGGAAGCACCCATGATTGATGGAGGAAAGTGTAAGGTTGTTAAGAATTTCAGTTTGTTTGATTACACAATCAACACTCTTGGTACCAGCTGTCAGAAAATCAAAAGATGGATTACATTAGGAAAATCTACTGTCAGAGACCTCTCCCGAGTGCTAAAGAGTAATGTTAGTCTGGAGTCTAAGGTTCAGGTGATGCATGCCATGGTCTCTGCAATTCCTGGGTATATATCAGAGATCTGGACAATGAATAAGGATGACAGAAGAAGAATTCATGCTTTTGAGTTGTTGGTGTTGGAGAAGTGTATTGAATATACCGTAGGCTGAAAAGAGAACAGATTTTTCCTGGATAGGATGAAGCCAAGTTGCTCTTTGGAGGCAAGGATTTTGAAGCTCTGTCTCAATTAATTTGGAGGTATTACGAGGAGGGACCTGTCCTTGGAGAAGGACATCATGCTCGGAACGGTGGAGAGCACAGGAGATGAAGATTCTGGATAAGATGGATTGACACTGTGACTAGAGTGAGGGGAAAGGTGTGCTGGAGACAGTGAGACTGGCTTAGGGTAGGTAGGGTTCAGAGCTATTGTGCATAGTGTCACCACTATGAGTAGCAGATGACTTGATGGCACAAAGCAATAATTAACATTTGTGTAGTAGCTAGTGGATTTGAATGATATACCTTTGGGATTGCAGCAAAACTTTTTAATATTAAGCCATCAGAGCTTTCTAACAAAGTTTAGATAGTATATTTACTTTTTTATTTTGCTGGTCAGAAATGTCACAAGTTTACTTAATATGATAGCTTTTAATTTTCTTATTATTTCTGAGGCAACATCTAAACTGATGGCATCTGATTATTGGAAATCAGTACTTTTAAGGTGTCATATAATAATTTATAATTTTTTATTAGTGAGCTCTAGGAGCTGTTCCTCTCTGGTGACTCAAATTCCTTGGAGGCTTTGAGGGAGAAAGATGGGCAGTCTTTTCCTTTGTGACTTACAGTCTGATAAAGCAAATGGAGCATGAGTTAGCTACAAATCCATTCTGACTTGATAGCAATGATATAGAGATAAAGATAAAAGGATAGATGGAAATATTTGTTAACTACTTGTAGTTAAACTAATTAGGACCATCAAGACTTCAGTACATTGAAGGGCTTACAACTGGTTAGATATTGCTCTGGGAATAGCCATCAAATCATATGGAAACTGAGCAACCGTCATATGGTCGTACTTGACGTTTTTTCTTCACAAAAAACTTTTATATTACTCTAACTTTCTCTGGGATCAAGTTTTAGGACTCTTAAGAATCTAGGAAAGGTGATAAATATCTGTGGTTCTTGTCTTGTTCCCTAAGGAGAAAAAGTCTTATACAATCATAGATATATATAAGTGGAGAGAAGCGGTGCATTTTCCCACCATATAAACCATTGGCTTGGGTCCATAAACATTTCTAGATTTACTTCGTGGATGCCTAAGCTTAAAGGGAGAGTGATTCTGTGCAGTCATTTAGAAAAAAGCATTAAGAAATTAGATTTAAATGGTTCCTATATTTTGCTTCAGAGAACTTACATTTCTATTTTATAATGAATTATCTTAAAAGTTTTTTTATACAGAATAGACTTTCTCTGAAGTTTACCTTTCCCTTATGTTTACTGTTTCCCTGATGTTTATCTTTTGTCATTTGCAATGACAAAAATGATCTCAAGTTGTTGGTGTTGCTGTTATGTGCCACTGAGTCAACTACAACTCAAAGTGACCCTATGATTGATCAGAGCTTGCCCTCTCCTTTGCTTCCCTCATGGTCTCGGGTACGCTCGAGCTCATCGTTAATGTCATGGTATCAATCTGTCTTGTTGAGGGACTTTCTTTCTTTCTTTCTTTGACCCCCTACCTTTCACAGCATAATTTCTTTTTTTCAAGGGCTGGCACTTCCTTTTGTTAAGCTGTTGAGTTGACCATGACCCATAGTGACCCTATGAACAGAAGAACAGATCTGCTACCCTTCCATGTCCTATATACCATCCTCAACACCTCTGATAAACTTGAGTACATTGTTACAGTTTGTCAATCCATCTTGTTAAGGGTCTTCTTCTCTTTCACTGACCCTCCAACTTAGCAAGCATAATGTCTTTTCCAAGGATCAGCCTCTCCTACCTAGACTGTATTAGATGAAGTTTCACCATCCATCATGCTTCTAAGGAATCCCTAAGATATATTTATTTGTTCCTGTGACTATCTTTAGTTCATTTGTTTATATAACACATCCTTTTTGTTTGTTTATACAAAAAGTCCTACTGAGCAGTATGCCAGGAGAACAAACAGATTTGTCCCAGAGAGGGAGAAACCAGGCTGCTCCTTGAAGGCAAGGATACTGAGGCTTCATCTGACATACTTTGGACATGTTGTAAGGAGGGACTGATTCTTGGAGAGGGACATCATGCTTGGGAGGATGGAGGGACAGAGAAAGAGAGACACCATCAGTGAGATGGATTGATACAGTGACTGGGGTATTGAGGGTAGATATGTCAGAGCCAGTGAAGCTGGCACAGGATAGAGCAGGTTTCAGGGCTGTTGTACATAAGTTTGCTATGAGTCTCAGGTGGTTGGATGCACATAACAACAACAAAAATGCAGTACATTACTAGAAAGCTTGGTGAGGGATTTAAGAAAAAAACAAAACAAAGTTCTTTATTTGCAGTATTTTCTGGCTTTTGTGGCTAAGCACTCATCATCATGTAATGTCACTGAACAAGGAATGGAAAGTGACAAATAAATTCTGATCTGCCAGACCACCATGATCCACCTTTAGTCCACCCTGTTCCTCATGTCTACCCCTGGAACCTTGATGCACATGATTTCAGTAACATACAAAAGTGCAAAATCCAGCTAAATCACTAGAGAAAGCTGAGAAAACAAACAGGCAAAAACCCACCACAATTCATTGAGTTGGTTTCAACTTTTAGTGAATTTCATTTAGGTTTCTGAAGCAGTACTCTTAATGGAAGGACATTGCCCATCTTTCTCCCATGTAACTGCTGTGGCAGTCCAAAACACCTCATCAACATTGGGTAAGGAGTTTGACTGCTAACCTAAAGGTATGACGCTCAAATTTACAAGCTGCTCCCTATAAGAAAGATGGGAAATCTCCTCTTATGCAATTTATAGTCATGGAAAATCTGCCAGAAGGTCAGTTATGAGTTGGTTACAACTCAATGGTACATAAAAACAGTAATCACAATGGGAAGGAAATTAGTATCATTTCCTTAAAATATATATATGTTCTTCATATCAACTAGTAATAGCTGTTTGTTTACATCTGGGATTCAGTACTTACATTCTGTCACATGTCTACTGATTGCTACAATCAGCTCTACCGTATCCTAAGGTCAAAGTTAAATGGGCAATGAGGTTGTTGTTGTTGTTGTTGCTGTTATGTGCCGTCATTGAGTCGTTTACGACTCATAGCGACCCTATGCACAACAGCCCTAAACCCTGCTCTATCCTGCGCCAACTGCACTGCCTCTGAAACACCCATCCCGATTACCCCAGTCACCGAATCAATCCATCTCATAGAGGGTCTTCCCCTCCTGCGCCGTCCCTCC